>NC_090932.1:698029078-698329078 GCF_040938575.1 Ambystoma mexicanum | reverse complement strand
TGTTTGAGTCTTTTATATTGAAGGAAGAATAAGCTGGGCCTAGATTTAGTAATGCTTTCTTTGTTCCGAAAGTCATGAGATCTGATTTGGAGCCATTTAAACACATCCAGTGAGCTTTCATCCAATTCTCGATGGTATTGTAGATGGCTGATAATCTGTTGTTGTCTGATGTATGGTCTCCGCATAGTTCCAAAATCAGCTGCGTGTCATCTATGAAATTGGTGAAGTAGATCCCTAACTGTGAAAGAAGGGTGCAGAGACAGCGGATGTATAAATTAAAGAGTAAGGGGGAGAAGATAGCTCCCTGGGGGACGCCGCAGTTTACAGGATTAGAGCTGGTGGAGTGTCCACCCCAGGTAATTTTGGAGTTTCTATCTTCCAGGAATGAGTATACCTATTCTATGGCCTCCTCTGAGCAATTTCCTGCTGTGTCGAGGGCCTCTCGGAGCTTCTCGTGATCTAATAACTCGAAAGCTGCCGAGAGATCCAGAAGAATCAGCAGTCCTGCTTTTCCCTTGTCCAGAATACCCAACATTTTCGTCTGGAGATCAAGTAGTGCAGATTCCGTGCTATGGGCGCTTCTAAATCCTGACTGTCGGGGATGTGATAGGTCATGCTTGTCTATGTATTCCTGCAGTTGGTGTGTAGCTATTTTATCGAGGATTTTCAGTAAAAGTTGCAGTTAGTAATAGGTCTAAGATTGGTCGGGTTTTGCTGATCTAGACCAGGCTTTTTCACCAAAGGTGTGACTGTAACTGTTTTTATGACAATGGGGACTTTTCGATCTCTAAATGATGAGTTTGTCATGCGGCAAGAAATGGAGCGAAAAAATGTCAGCATTGTCTAGTATGAGTTTAGGGGGTAGAATGTTCTTGGCACATGAAGTGCAGTTTATGGATGAAAGAGTGGTTAGCATGTTATCTAATGATATCGATGTGAATTGAAATTTGGGTACTTTAGATTCTGGATTTTCTTTGTTGGCATGGTGAATAGCCGGGGAATCTGTTACTTTGCAGTTTATTATGGTGTATCTGGCTTTTAATATCTTTTGTGCAAAGGCTATTTGGACTTTTCCGCAGTCCAGTTATATATGCCAAGAGGGCAAAAGTAAAATATAAAAACTTTGGAAAAAGGCCAAGAAGGCAAGTGAGAGAGAATAAGAACTACAAGTACCAAGAGGCATTTGTGCTGCAACAAAATATTCTGAATTGAAGGATTGTTGAAAGAGAGTGTCAAAGTGGTCATGCAGAGGTTTATGAAAATTCCTTGCAGTCTCGAAAGTCTTCGACAGTGAAAAGATATGTGAGATAAAACGTGGAGACGGGAACCCCCAGAACAGGCTCCAGCCCAGCAGAGGGAGGCCTGTGCAGAACTGTACAAAATTGTGTGATAAAGTGAAACAAGACACGCTCGAGCCCCGGCAGGAAGCCTGTGCAGAACTGTGAGAAATTAAGAATATATGAACTGAGTATTGATGGCAAGATGGGCCAAACATAAGGAAGTGATTGAACTACCAGAACTTGGAGGCCTAAGAAGGAACTGTTGAATTGTACCAGTAAGCCAAAGAGTTCAAGACTGATAGAACTGTGCCATCCACTCATTCTGTGTTTTTTTAGAGACTCTAGACCCTGTGGGGTTGAGCCTGGGGAAGGTAGTTGGTGTTGAAGCCATTCTGACATTTCCTTTTGAGACACTGTTTTCCTTTCCTATTCCCTTAACACATGTGGAATACTAAGAAGGAGGAAGGGGGGCAAGGTTAGGCTTTATTAGCATAGGCCTTTTTATTTAGACCAGACTGACTTGGACATATTTGTTATTTTTTAATGATCGATATTACTCCCATTTTAGAGTTAGGGCCAGTTAGGAATCCTACCATCCCAATCAAAAATGTAAATAAAGGTTTTCAAAACTTGTATCCATTGTGTCTGTGTCTACTGCTCGATGCCATGCCTTCCTCACATATGAAACAGTATCTATGTAGGTTTGGGAATGTTTATAAGAGAGGATAAAGGGCACACCTAAGAGACATTTGAAGCATATTGGATAATATATAATGGACAAAAAGTTAGTTTGCATCTTACGCACATGTTAGGTTTGCTTTGTACTATGTCTTCATGCCTTGTTCACCAGATGTAGTTCCTGCCCAACTGGTAATGCCTGATACCCAGGAGATGTTTTTGTCCTGGTCACTAAAGCCTAATTTCGAGCCCTGAAAGTGGGATGACTTGGAATCGCACTCACGCTGCAAAAACATCGGCATCCTGGGAATCCCAGAGGGCCCTACTGCTGGTGTCATGGAAGTGTTTGTGGAGGAGACCTTACTAACTAAATTTGACTGCCCAAAATAGTCACCAGCATTTATGATAGAGAGGGCGCACAGATCACTGGTGGCCCCTCCTAAACCAGGAGTTACCCCTCGACCGATCCTTGCTAGAGTGCTTAATTGCAGGGATAAAGACACCATTTTGAAGGCAGCATGAGAAAAAGGTGAGCTAAGGATAGTCTCCAGCAGAATTCACATCTATTCCGACTTCTCAGTGGTTGTGCAACAGGAGTGGAGGCCATTTCTAGGGGGTAAAGAAACTACTGCATGAACAATCTATATCGTATTCAGTGATGTTCCCTGCCAAACTCAGATTTGACATCAGAACAAAACTTGCTTATTCACACTTCCCGACGAAGCCATGACATTCATTGAGAATAATATTTCAGCAGTGGGGACTAGATGAGCAACTATATAGGAGCAGCCGTGGTTGATAATATTCTGTAACAGAGTTGAATGGGTGAATACGTTATAAGACTTGCTTTATTAAACACTATGTTTTTATGAGAGTTAAAGTTGGTATGGAACTGTTGCAAACAGTTGCCCCCTAAATTAGTTGCTTAATGGGATTGGGATTGGGCAGGGGTTTATGCACTTCAGAGGGGATTTGTGAAGTGAGGGTGTGTGATGGTGGGATGTTGGGGTTAAAATGTTTGCTTGGCATCAATGGGTAGAACACATGAAAGACATGTTACACTTGGCCAAAGTGTATGGTACAAGTTTCAGGGTGTATGCAGGCGATTTGATGTACGCGTTGGGCTATGGCTAATGACGTACATTGGGCTATAGCTAACGACATAGTATGCATGAGCTGGAACATCAGAGGCATAAGACATCCCATTAAGCGCAGGAAACTAACGGCGTATGTGGAAAGACATAAAGTAGGAATTTTGTTTCTGCAAGAGAACATAAATTCTGTCAGTGAACAGGGCTGGGATAATAATAGATATTATACGTCCTACTTCACTCAGTCTTGGGGGTGTTAACTTTGGTACACAAGAGCTTGATTGTGTTTCCCTTAGCCCCTTAAGTGCCAAGGACGAGATATCTCGTCCTTGACATTACCTCCGTAGTGCCAAGGATGAGATAGCTTGTCCTTTTTGGCACCTTGCTTTGTGTGATCCCTGCAAAGCAGGGATCACACAAAACTGTAATCCAACCCCCGGGCTATGTGAGGGGTGGTCCCCCCTCACTGTCCGGGGCTGGATTACCTTCAATTTCACATCGGCGTGCGTAATGGACGCCGGCGTGGAAGTGAAAGTAATTTTCACTGCGGCAGCCATTTTGGGCTGCTGCGGGTAAAAAATGAAAGGTGAGCCTCCACCTTTCTCCACCTCGATCTCTGGCTGTAATTCAAACCAGAGATCGAGGGAGGTGTCGTTGGAAAGGGGATATTCTCCCCTTTCCAACAACACCTTTTGTTAAAGCATTGCTGGGTGCGGATCGGGTGCAGAGCGCTCGATCCGTGCCCAGCAATGCCCACTAGACACCAGGGATCTGTCTGAGAGGCGGGGGGAGGTGGGGGCTGCTTACAGTAAGCAGCCCTCTCCCCCCAGCCCCCAAAGCATGGGGGCACATATGTGCAGAGCCCTGGGGGTAGATGGCTGATCATCTGCCCCCAGGGAGGGGGTTAAATTGAAAAATATAAATTGAATAAAAAAATGCAGTGGGGATGGGTGGCCACTAGGCGCCAGGGATTTTTTACTCATGAAAAGGTGGTGGCCCTCCTCCTCCCACACCAAGTGGAAAGGGGGACCAACCCTTGTAGCCCTCCCTGGGGACATATTTCTGCCCCAGGCAGGAGTACATGAGATAGCCCCCCATCCAATTGGAGGGGGGCTAGGGCCAACAGGAATAAGTGTGCAGGCCCCCAAAGAATGGGGCCTGCAGGTTAGGGCCCGCTGGGGGCAGATGGCTGATCATCTGCCCCCAGGGAAGGGGGCAAAATGAAAAAAACTAAAGAAAAAAACAAAAGTAAGATTTGGGTGGGAGTGGGGGGGCCACTAGCCACCAGGGATTTATTTTACGGTAAAGCGGGTTGCCCTCTCCCCCTCACCCACATGAACAAAATGTGCTGTGCCAAAATGCTTGGGGTTACCAGTGGGTTACCCTTTTCCTTTTGTGCCCCGGTATGTGCACCCACACATGTGAGGTACCATTTTCATCGGGACACATGTGGGAACATGGGAAGGTATGACATCTATTGTTGGTGATGTGTTACGGTGAGTGGACAGAGGGAAATGTCTCTGACATTGGCTGGAAATAAAGACAATTCTCAGACATTTCGCTCTGACCACCCACCGAAACACACCGCCAACAGCACATGGCCTACCTTCCCGCTTCCCCACACGTGTCCCAATGAAAACAGTACCTCACATGTGTGGGTGCACCTACCGGGGCACACAAGGAAAAAGATAACCCACTGGTAACCCCAAGCCTTTCGGCACAGAACATTTTGTTTATGTGGGCAACCTACAGATTTGGGCCTAGAGTGTTGAATCCAGCAAGGAAAACAGGGAACCCCATGCATTTCCCAAAAGAGGACACCCGGGGGAATCCACAGAGGTCTGACTTGTGCTAAGCAGCCCAGAATGTATTACCCATTATTCTTCGGGACACCTGTGGGAACGCAGGATGGTAGGCCATGGGTTGTTGGCGGCGTGTTTCAGTGGGTGAGCCGAGTGAAATGTGCGGAAATTTGGTTTTTTTGCCACATTTTGGAATTTTGATGGGCAGGGTTTCTGGGTAATAAATTCTGGGCAGATTTGCGCAAGTCAGACCTCTGTGGATTCCCACGTCCGTATGGTGTGCCCGTCTGGATAAATCGTGAAATTCAGCTGTCGGAAAAGACTTGGGGTTAGGGGTGTTTTAGGCTTTCCCCTTGGCGCCCAGGTAGGTGCACCCACACATGTGAGGTACTGGTTTCATCGGGACACCTGTGGGAACGCAGGACAGTATGACATTTTTTGTGTTTGTGTGGTTTCATAACGTTTCGACCCATTTGCTGGTGCCCTTTGTCACACAACCCTTTCATTTCCCAAATGTGCCCTACATTTCGCCACTGCTTTAGGCACCATACACTTTTGTAACCTGCACAAGTCACCTACCTTTGAAAAGGTCTGCCTGTGCTCTTTCAAAAAGTGTATGCTTGCCATTCCTCCCCACATTGGTTTTCCTGATTTACACATGATAAGTACGTATGTTCAGGCCGTAAGCATAAAACTCCTGTGTACCATGGCTCAGTGTTTGGCTTGTGGTATTGCTTGTTTTGTGCAACACCACAAGCAATGTGTACTTTCCTAACTGCAAGAATCGGGGAATGTAGCAGAGCATTGTTTTTCTCAAAATTCATAGAAGCCATTGCCGTACCAAGCCAACCATATCCACCACATACCTTTTTTCGGTCATTTTCCTGCTTTTTCCCCAAACTATGGCATTTTCCCCTACCTAGTTGTTGCCCGACCTGCTCAAATCACCCCTTCCTAAACTTGGAATTTTGTCTACTTTTCAGAAATGTATGCCTTTCTGTCCTCCAACTCGGCTTTCCTACCCTTTTCTTCCATTCCGTCCATGCATGTCCAATTGGCAAAAATGGCCAAAATCGCCTACCTCTCACAAAACGGTTGATAACCACATCAAAATATGTTTTTTTTTTCTTTCCACTCAACCTGTTCCTGAAATCCAGGAAATTGGGGAATTCAAACACAGCAAACCATATGTTCCTAGCTCTTACAAGGAAAAAACCACAGGCTTCTTTGTACATCATTTTATTGGCATTTAAAAAAAAAAAAAACATTTTTGCCCTTTTTGGTTATTTTCTCTCACCCCCCTACAGCAACCTAGGATACTGGGTGGCGTTACGACAGCCTATATGTGGGGAAGAAAGGGGCCACATTTGGCCAAGGTATCTCATGTAACAAAAAAAGTTACAAGGCATTGAATGGCGACATACCGAAATCACCAAAAAAGGCCTTGGCACTGGGGGGAAAACCCCATGGCACTGAAAGGGTTAAAACACTGGTGGACCCCTTGGGGCGATAAGTGATTGTCTTCGGCAGGTTGAAAGGGCAGAACATTTTCCTATTCAATACTGAAGGCCCCAATTTGGATGATCCTCAATTCAATAATGACTTACTGGATTTTTGTCGTGGGTACCCGTTGGTGGCCATCATTTGGGGAGGAGACCTTAACATGATCTTAAGCACTAACCTGGATTGCAAGGGTAGTTGGCCCAGATCTGTATCGAAAGCTGCACTAGTTCTGGTAAAGGTTATGTCTGACCACAGGTTGGTTGATGGTGGAGGGCTCAATATCCGTCTAAATGAGAATAAACATACTACAAGATGGGTCATGACTCCTCCAAACAAATCGATATGTGGCTACTCTCTCCCTCAATTTTGGGGCTGGTGACCTCAGTAAAGATGCTCCTAAGGACATACTCTGATCATTCCCCAATATTGTCCAGTTCTCGCTTGAGAAACAGAAATACCACCACAATGCATGGAAGGTCAAACCATTGGCGATGCTGGATGTAGCTTTCGCTGCCAATATACGAGAGAACGTTCAGATGTTCTTTGAGATTAATGTTGGCACTGTAGAGGGTATGGGTACTCTGTGGCAAGCCTTTAATGCCTGCATTAGGGGAATAGCGATGTACACCGAGTTTGGGGTGTTGAAAACCATAGGTAGAGATATTGGAAGAAGCTCAGACGAAATACAGTGACTAGAACAGGTGTACTCTGTTACACCTACCCCTGAGATACTTAATGAGATGAATGTGATCACAACTACATTCTGCAAAAATGCAGAAAGAGAGCTACAATTTTTGGGAGTTCCTGCTGCGGCTAGATGGTATGGGAAGAGGGAAAGACCCGGTAGAACCTTGACAGGCTTGTTGTGCAGGATGAGGGTGGATGGGGGGTTCTGGGGTTAGAAATGAAAAAGGCTGTATGGTATATACTGGCACTGCAATGAACACAGGATTTCCTATGTTTTATACTAAACTATACATGAGAGGGGAAGAAGGCAAGCTAGAAGACATGCTGTCATATTTACATGCACTTCTATTTACCCAGTTATCTGCTGACACTAAACTTCTCTTGGAGGGCCCACTGGCGGCTGAGGAGCTTATGAGGCTATAGAAGGCCCTCCCACTGGCAAAGCGCCGGGTTCGGATGGGCTAGGGGCAGAGCTATACAAACAGCATAAATCTATTTTAAGTAGATATCTGCCCGCTGTGTGGGAGGAAGTGATTACTACGCAGTTGCTACCCACTTTGATGCACGCGGCCATCATAACAGTCCTCCCAAAGCTCAATAAACCACCAGAAGATTCAGGGCCCTACAGACCATAGTCCCTAATAAATGTAGATGTTAAGATTCTCACTAAAGCCTTGGCCAACACGTTAATGCCATTTCTGAAACACATAATACACACAGAGGCATCTGGATTTATCCTGCGTCGATCCACTACCCCAAATATTTGCAGGCTGTTTAATGCGTTAACCCAACTGGACCCCTCTGTTCAAGCAGTGGCACCCACACTTGATGCCCACACGGCATTCGATTCAGTCTCCTGGCAATTTTCGTATGCAGTTCTGGAACAATGAGGGTTTGGGTCCCAAATGTATTTCAAATATACTTCTGTCATAGACAGCTCCAATTGGAAGAGTCATTAAGAATGGCGAGCATTCAAATATGATTGGGATAGGAAGGGCCACAGGACAAGGATGTCCCCTATCACTGTTGCTTTTAATCGTAATTGAACCTCTGGTGGATCTGGAGAGACAGAAGCATACAGGGAAAGGCGTCAGGATGCATGGTTGTGCTAATATTATCTCACTTCATGCAGACAACATAATGAGGGATGTGGTGACATTTTGATCATATGCAGGTTTACAGATAAACCTTGGAAAATCATAGCTATACCCGCTTAATTCGGCTACGACTATACCACACATTGAGCTATAATTTGCATGGGCACTGGGGCAAATAACAAATTTGGGGGTCACAATATGCAAGACCTGGGTATCCCTATTTCAGACAATCATGGGAAATATCTCAAGCACTTGAGGCTTAGAACTCATCGGTGGGCGAAAATTCCTCTGACATTTGATAGGATCTCCTTGAAGATGGTGGTCCTACCTAAACTTCTATACCTCTTACTGAATATACAGATGTGGTCAGGTTAGACCTTTTTTAAAGAGCTAGATTCAGTCATTTTAAAATGTATGTGGCATTCTTGTGCAGTCCTGGTCGGATCTCACTAAACCGTATGACAGAGGGGGCTTTGCTGCTCTTAACTTCAAATTATATTGTATTGTCGTGCAAGCACAACATTCAGTAAACTGGTTTATTTCGAAGAGACCTTCCACAAACACGCAGATAGAACTTAAAACTGGTGTGAATGGTATTAGAAGATCTGGACTACTCGTGCCCATATATGTGGATGGGAGCTTTTTCGATCTGGTGCTGACCACCATCTCGACATGGAGGAAGATATAAGGTATTTTGGGAGTAACAGCCTCATAAAGCAGGGGATTTCCCCTGTGGAACTGCCACCCACTTGCACCAACGTTAGACAAGGGTATTAGATTGGTTTGGTTGATGTTTCATTTACTTGAACTGGGGACATGTATACAAAGGGGAAATGTATCACGATTCCCGACACAATACCGGATGAATGCAGGAATCCCCTACCTCTATTACAATATTATAGGTTGAGAGCCGTCTTCCAGTCCAACTGGGATTGTTTCCCCGAAGAGCCTCTGATTGATCCATGCCTGTCGTACATCGTTACGGCAGGACAACGTAGGCACGTTTTATCCACATTATATAAATTGGTCATTGATCAGATGCCGAAACATCCTTGTTGGATAAGCATGAAATGGGGCGGGGCCTTGGATCAAGAAATATCAGGCAAGATGTCTAGCGATCTGTGTGTTCACTAACGAGAGAAATATCTTTAAACTCGCAATTTAGATTAACCCAAATGAACATTCTCAATAGATGGCACTATAGTCTTGGGATAATAGCTCAGGGGCAACGTGCTCGCATTGGAAGCAAGACTACACGGAGCAACACAGGTTCGATTCCCGGGTCCGCGCTTAGAAACCTCTTGGTATTAAGCACGTTATAAATAACCTATCATATCATACACCAGCAAGAATACGCATGTTTGGGTGGGATGGGACAGGTGCGTGTCCTATGCTGCGGGCATGCCCCAAATTGACTGCATTTTGGTGTGATATTTGTCTGACATTGGGAAATGTCTTAGATATATGACTTACACCCTCACCGGCAATGTGCCTCCTCGCTGAATACGAGGAGGTAGCTGTATGAACGAAGAAAATATTGAATGTGTAGATTTTGCTAGCCAAAAGGTGTACACTGCAGCATTGGAAACACTCTAGTGTGCCGACACACGATCAATGATTGAGAGATGTAGTATGGGCAAATAACATGGAAGAGGCATGGAAACGATACTACAATCTCCAAGTACCTCTCGTCCAAACGACATAAGGTCGGACTGGTTAAAATAATTGTCCACAAATTATCTTGGAGCATAAGTGGTATTTCCACTGCAAAATGTGCACCAAGCCCTGGTTATAGGGTTATCATGCAATTATATGTGCTTCATTAAGGTCTGCCAGACTGTACAGTACCAAAAATACTAACATTTTAAAAAGAAATTGACACAGATTACCACCAGATGCATATTAAATGGACACAATTACCACTAATACCACCTGCACCTGTGATAAAGACTTGCTGTGAAAAATGTACTTGCAAGTATCAAAGCTATTACAAATTGGGCTGTTTGTGAAAGAGAACTGGGTCCATGTGACGTTTGCTAAATATTAATAAGGTCCTCCAGGTTTGAAAACCAGGCAAATCATTGTGAAAACACGGTCGGCTGTTCAAAAAACGAATTAATATCAATGTGAAGAGCTTTAGGAGCTCTTGTATGAACATTCAAATGCCCTTTCCAGGGTTGTCTTTTCAAAAAGACTGTTGTTCCTGTTCTCTGCAAAACGGTCTTAGCCTTTTCACTCCTTCACTACCAAAGTTGGAAAATTCATACCATAATTGAACCCTTCTGCAATTTGCCTAATTATTGACCTCAACTATGTATTTATTCATTGGTCATCTATAATGAACTAATGTAGAGTGGTTTACTGCTTCAGAGCACTAACTGCAACAGCTACAGTCTCATCAGTTTTGTGCCATTAGCCAGAGCACTCACTCAGGGCTTTAAGTGGCCCGGGGCTCTCCAGGTCTCAGTCCCTTCATGGTGCAAAACTTGCTCTCGAGACAAGGCTCTTCAGTTTGATTTCTCACTGCACCAAATCAGTAAAAGGATAAGCGACAATTTTTCTTTTGTCCAGTTGATATCACTATGACTCAACCTTTAGAATCATGTCAGCAGTTTCATATATTGAATATTAGATTATTTGTTGTGTAATACTGGGAAGTTAAAATGTAATACGGATCATTTTCGGTTTGAGATTTGCGACAGATGTATATTTTGAAGTATTGCAATTAGAATAAATGAATACAAGTAACACATATGAAAAGGAGTGTGGAAACCCCTCTACTGAGAATGAACATGGCGCAAATACCCAGTTCTATGGAATTCCTTCCACTCAGGAAGGTCTACAACCACGTTTTAGCTCACTGCAGCCTTCAAAGAGGAGAAATGCCCATTTGCATATCAGTCTTTGTGCCACCCACAAGGGCAGTCCAGGACGGAAATGCTAGGCAATTCTCCTCGGAACAAGAGTACCATCAGCAACCCAGACACGTGTTTCGGCCTTGTTGGGCCTCCTCAGTGAGGTGAAGCTGAGCATCTCCAAGGCACAGTGAGCAAGTGATCCACATCTGTATTACCCTTGGAAATTTAGAGTGAAACCCCAAGTTATAGAACATTAAAAAGGAGTGTGGGAGCCCCTCTACTGATAATGAACATGGGTGAAATACCCTGTTCTATGGGATTTTTTCCACTCAGGAGGGTCTACAACCACGTTTTAGCTCCCTGCACCCTTCACAGAGGAGAAATATCCATTTGCATATCAGTCTTTTTCACACCCACAAGGGCAGTCCAGCACGGAACTGCTTGTCAAATCTTTTACAATTAACACATAATCACGGATTTCGATGTGGATATTATTATCACAGTTCATTATCTGGATGTGGGTTAGTTATGTTCTATGTCAAACACCTTTTTAAATAGAGGATCTTCAGCTCCTTGGGAATCTTAATTCCCAGTCCCTCGAATATTGTTTTGTGACTCGTTAGGGACTCCCCTCGATTTATTATGTCACTCAGAACACTACACTCTCATACAAGCTACATCACTACTTTATACAGGTTGAGATGTGCTGGAACTCGGAGTTGTACATTAATGCACCCCCAGTCTTTCTAATGTGCTGGGAGGCAAGATCAATAGCAGATTGGTGCTAAACAATTACCTATAGAAAACTATTTTGTACTAAATCTCACATCAGCTAACAAGTACACTCCCCTTATATCCACCGACACTGCACACCAATGTATCATCACTTTCCATCCAGTAGAAAAAATAAGAACACTTTCCTGTGCTTGGCCCAATTGACTGCAAGACACAGGGCCGTGTGTCTTTTCAAATTCCTGGTAGAGAGATATGGGCACTAGTTTTGGCAAAGGCTGGTGGCACGTGGTCACTTACTGTGAGGGATTCGACCATCAGCATGGGGAGTGTGCGCTCCCCTGGTCTTTTTTGATTTTTTTAGGAAATGGAATGATGGGAGATCAACCCCCGAAAATGTGTGGGGCTAATCCACACACATTTTCTAATGCTCGGGCACAACAAACACATAGTCCAGTGTACTCTGGGGGACACAGCCTACAGGCGCAGTCCTCCCTGTCACATGTATGTGACAGGTGACAGCGAGGGGTGCACAAAAACATCCAAAGGAGAAGAGCAACACCTTCCTCCTCCCATAGCCAGCTTAATTAAATATAAAAGGCTCCATGGATCTGCCCTGTTCTATTGTCTAAGTTCTGTGTGGTGGAGGCACATACTGATTAGAGTTAATTGAAGCAGGCCTGCGAATAGACCTGGTCACCGACCTTAACAATGGGCAGGAAAACTAACACCTCTTTGATATGCAATGTGTCACCTTGAAGCTAGCTCCCACACCTCTGTACGAAGGGCAGTAAATGTCATGTTAGGGACAACTGTTTACAATAGGCAAACTCCCTTTCAGAGGGACGAAGTATGTGATTTGAGTGAGACAGAAGTCTGTTCTCGCCACAAACTTCGAGGGAGACCTGTGCTTTTATCAAAAGCCACTGAGAGCTCAGTTAACCAGAGAGACACTTTGATCTACAGCAGACATAAAGATGGGTGGGACTTAGGAGTACATGTTGTCACCTCTTACCTTTCCTGCTGCAAAGCACTCTGGTTCTTACCTCATGCATAACAGAAGATTGTAGGGGGGGCACCGGAATGGTTACTTAAGGTAGGCTTAGCCTGCACCAATCACTGCCGTCAATTTGGCTTTAAAAGCAGGCTGAGCCCCTCACTTAGCAGATCATCCGACGACTTCAAAAGGAGTAAGAAGAAGGACTAATTTTGACCCTGGCTGAAGCTACAGTCTGCCTTACATTTTCCACCGGTGAAGGAAGACCAGGATTTCCAAGAGGAAAGCAAGATCCCTCCCCCAAACATCTCCCAGGGAACAGAGGGAGATACCGGACTCAGAGGACCCATCCAGCAGCTCCAGAACTGTGCGCTGCTAGGTTATGCTAGCAAGCTTCCTAGATGGGAAGTGCCAGAGAGTCTCTGAACAAAGGACAAGGTTGTTGCCTGCAAACACTCTTTTCAGCTTTGGGCCGTCCGCCTTAAAGGACAAGACGAGCCCTGCGAAAAAACTAGGATGAGTACCACAACAAGCATCAACCAGCATCCATCTTTTAAGGACATTTTCAAGGTAGTCGAGCCCTTGAACTGCGACCGGCTGCACCATTGACTGTTGTCACGATGCAGCCACCAGAGCCATCTGAGACGCCTCGACCAGCGTCCCAGATCCGCCAACTAGTACAGAGACAATTCTTGATCCTGAGCCGCCATGTAGGCCAGCCTGCAGCCGTCCATCCAGCCTCCCTTGCCAAACTACCTGCCGCCTGATACCCGCAGCTGTCTCCCGTCTTGGACTCTGTCGCAGAAGCTGCAAAGCGTCCTGTTACTGACTTGAGGCTGTCGAGCATCAAGAACATCTCAAGCACCAGGTACATTGTGGTTCTGTCCCCCTGGTCCTTCTCCGAAGGCCTCTAGTGACATTTACGACCCTTGCTGCCGTGGTGCTGAAACCAAATAACCTTGAACAGTTAAGACTGATTGCTTTACCGACTGCCCTCCTGTCAGTATCCAGAGTGCATCCCTGTCCTTCGTGAAACTGTTTGTCCTCTGTGTTCCTTTTCAGGGTGGGTTGTATTTTGTAGTGTGCTAGAACTGTCTGTTGTAGTAATGATAAAGTTGATATTTTCATACATACTTGACTGGACAGTCCTTTTTATCACTGGGTAATAATTGTATTTTCGCTGTGTTGCAGCTAACCAACGATCCACAACCTTGTAGAGATGAGCCTGCTGTTCCATCCACGTTACCAAAATTGGACAAGGGGGTTTATAATTTACTTGCGTTTCCAATCTGTTCGGATCCGTTCTGGTGTACTACAGTTGTGGGGTTGATTGATGGTTTATAAACCGATATTCATCCCTGGACCACTGGTGCCCCGGAAGTTGATTCGTTACACTTACACATCTCTCATATTAGAAACAAACACAACTGATATTCGGTAAAACATCCACCTTTAAGCACTGGAGTCTGATTGTGCTTAGAGCTGCGCATTGATAATCTAAACATAGGCAATTGTATGCACACATCACTGTAATAAATTAATGCGCACACTCCGAAACTGCTCAATGGAAATCTTATTAGGCAGCTTATGTCTGTGCCTGTGCCCACCTGCCCCTTTCTCTCTTCCCCTTTTTGCTGACCTATTTGTGCACTAGGCCGCGGCTGTGCACTTTCTCCCCAAGGGGGGAATGGAACAACGGCGGCAGCTCTGAGAGGAAGCGCGGACGCTTCATACCGGGGGAGCGGGGATGCGGGCGGCACGTCCGAGGCGCTCGGCAACCACCATGTCTGAATGAGGTCATCCCCCCTCCCAGCACAGCAGCTGGGAAGCACGCAACCGCCGTGCTTTTTTTAACAGGCAGTGCCAGAGGTCGCAGGGGGTTTCCAGCCGCTCTGCCCTGGCGTGCATCTCCTGCGCTGCTTACAGACCTCTGCTCTCGCACCTCCAGCCACCCCCCCCCCCCCCACCTCCCTCGGCTCACCTCAGGAGCCTGTGGCAGCAGGATCTCTGAGTTGTCGCCATCCCCTTCTTCTTTGCTGTCCTTCAGCCCCACCGCCGCCTGTTGGAAGGCGATCTTCACCATCGTGGCTGTTTGTTGGGAATAAGACGCCTGCGCTGGGTGATGGGGCTGCGGCTGAGGGCGACAGCGCAGTTCCTCGCAGAGGCGACGCTGGCTTTCCCGTGAGAACGGGAGATGCTCTGCTCAGCGCCCGCAGAGGCTTGCTGGCCCGCTGCTGCTGCTGCCGCTGCTGCTACTGATGATGTCTTCCTGCTGCTGGAGCTCGAGCTGCCGCAGACGCTCTGCCTTCTGACGATGCTCTTCCTCTCTTGCCGCTCTGCCGTGGCTCTCACTGAGACCGCCTTTGCCACTGGTACTGCTCTTCCCGTTCTGCTTTTTTGCTGCCCCCACTACTCGCTGCTCTTCACGCGTTTGCACTTCTGCTAATCGGCTCTCTGCTGTATTTCTTGCTGCCAGTCATATGGCCGTGCTCTTCCTGTCGCGTTTCCTGCTCATGCTCCAGCCGCTGGCTTCCTGTGCTGCTTCCCCTTGCGGGTGGCGCTCTCCCTTCTGCTTGAATTCCACTTGCTTCTATTCCCGAACTGCTCTCCCTTCAGTTTTCTTGTTAATCGCATTCCACTGTTCATGCCGCTTTTCCCGTTGCTGCGCTTCCAGGGATGGCGCAAAGTTTCATGCTACCCCCTACAAAGTACTCATTTGGTACCCTCCCTTCCTTCCAATTGACCAGATGTGGGGCCACAATGACATCCATCCGTATCCCTTTGCCCAGAGTGCCCGAAGGAGCCACCCATCATTGCCTTATTATATCAACATCCTCGTGGTGTTTGTTCCTGTTGTGTTTCACTTCTGGTATATTTCACTGCTGCAGCAACAGTGTTTTCCTGCTGCAATATCGTATAAGAAGGCAGAATTGCCCAATCTTAAATCACATAGGCTTATTTCTGCTATAGGTCTGGCACAGGGTTAGCATACCCATCCCCCTGCTTAAATGGCAAGATTTCTCTTACACTCCCACTGGCTATAGTGTTCTACCATAAGTAGATGCACCATCGCCCACCAGCGTATCCCATATGTGGTTTTGGCTTCCTCCATGACAAGGAAACCATCACTCATTGCTATGAAGCAGTGGTATTCAAACTTTTCCATACCGAGCCCCTTCTCCCTTACGTAAAAATATTGTTTCTGGTTCCCCCCACCTAGGGGTTAACAAATACGCACATTTTCTACTGCTTATATTTTCTATTAAAAGCAGTCATAATCCATTTTTATATTTTAAAAAACAGTGCTCTTAATCCGTTTTCAACGAGTCTGGCCGCCCTGGCCATCCTTAAGGCTCCTGAAGGTGGCTGGGAGCAGCCCCCGAGTTTAAAGACCACTGCTTTAGAGGGATATAGCATGTGTCATGAATGGGGCAGTTCATATGTGCACATCCCTCTCTCACAGCAGCAACAAAAACTAGACTGCTTATCAGTCTTAGCATTGGATTGCAACAATAATTCGGAGCATAGAGAGGCCCTGCCTTCGTCTCCTACAAACGACTGAAGTTGTAAGTCCCCAAAATCCTCCGAAGGAGGCTTCTGTGGGAAATTATATCATATGATTAGTTATTTATAACGCGCTTAATACCCAGAGGTTTCTAAGCGCAGACCGGGGATCGAACCTGTGTTGCTCCGTGCCATCTTGCATGTTGCTGCTGAGCTATCCTCCTGAAAAGTTAGAGAAGAGGGGTGCTACAGCAGACATTTTATTCCTGGTAAGGCCACTGCACGAGGGAACAAGTGAATGTGTCAGAGTTGAGTAGTAGGGGGGATTGCACGGCGTATATTGCAACTAATAAAGGCCTAAAGCAATACTGTATTTTATCAACCCTACTATTCAACCTGTACTTGGCAGACCTCCCAGTGAGGTCCCAACATTGGGAACTACCCCCCAAGACCAGGGAACAACCATATCATTTGGATGTCATACGCAGATGACATTCCTCTGTTTGACCAAACGTTTTTTGGGCCCCCGGCCTAAGGGGATACATGGAAGAGCTTTGGACATGCGGGCGAGAACAATTTAAGCGTAAATGTTCCTGGAGGTGCGGTGCATGCTCAATGCATATTAAAGCTGGGCCTATTGAACACGTTTACGTATATTGTTACTTAGGGAGTTCCCATTAGTGCCTAGTGTTCTGACAGTGATTTGATTGCTTACAAAAAAGGAAAGCACTTATTTTATTAAATATGATTAGGGAGATAGCACGGGAAACTGTGGGTTTTAGCATGAAGAGCATAATTATGTTCTACAAGCAGTTGTATTGCCCTGCGATCCTTTATGGGCTAGAAGATATAGTCACACAAATAAGACCATGAGCTGGTTAAACATCCTCAAACGAACATTTTGGAAGAGTGTTCTGGGCCTTCCTCCCAGCATTCCGATGACAGCCTTGTGATTGGAGCTTGGTTTAACCTCACTGACAAGTCAAGTACTGTGTACTGTGGGACTGAGGTCAAATGCGATCTGTCCACTCTTAAGATATCTAGGGCCTACTCTTGTTTCTTGAGTTGGGGTAATGGCAAGGGAGTTCCAACTAATGAATGAAGATGTTTCGCTGAAGTGGACTGCATGCCAGATTGGTTGATGAATTAGTGGGACATGAAGCAAGCACTTGTTAAGAAAATAAGATCTTGCGACTGGACGAGTAACCATGACCACTTAGCTACCTTGAAATCTTTCCAGGCATTTGGAACTTTTAGCCATACACACCTTAGAGTTCAATGGTTGGTGACCAGGTGCAAATTAATCTAGGTCACCTGGCCTAAGCCCTGCACACCTGTCAATCACATTAAACTGTTGGCGCCTTCCTGTTTTCCCGCCGTTCTTCCCTACTTAAGCATCCCTCCAGTTTCTTTCCTTTGCAGATGAAGAGCCGGTGCAAGTGCATCTAGGTTACATGACCTAAGCCCCACCCACCTTCTTAGCCCTGCCTCTTCCTTTCTGCTCTTAGCTCTTTGATCAAGGGTGCCTCTCACCCGCGCAGATGGGAACAAAAAAAGGTCAATTCCTGTTCAGACCAGCTGGACCCAGGGCCCGAACCCCTGGTCAGACAACAGGTAAGCATGCACTGACATGTGTTTTCTCCCTCCGTCCCCACAGGCCATCCTCACCATCACCACGCAACGACATTGGCCCTCCTCTAAGGCATGGACTCCGCAATGCAGCAACCTCACCCACATCAGCCTCATGCTCATCAACACCCCCTCACCATATACAACACAGAAGTTGATGCTCGCCAACGTCCACTCAGCTATCACCCATGCAGCAGACATCGCCAACCTCATCACTGCACACAACCTTGATGCCATCTTCATCACCGAGGCCTGGCTGACACTGACCTCCACCCACATCCTAGGTGTCCTTGTCTCTGACAGATACTGGATCCAACACAGAGACTGGCCGAACAAGACAGCCGGAGGCCTTGCAGTCATACACAAGAACTTGTGGCTCTGCCCCAGACTTGACGTCGACAACATTGGCTCTTTCAAAGGGCTCTCCTGCCACTTCCTGCTCTCTCCGACAGACACAGTCACCTTCCATCTCATCTACAGACCACCCAAACCCAACATCACCTTCATGGAGACTTCACTGACCTGGTCGCCACCATGTCCTTCACGTGCGCAGAAAACATCTTCCTAGGAGACTTCTACCTACCAGGCAACACAGCAACCAAACCAATGAAGGAAACTCTCCTCAGCCTTCTCGACACCCTCAGCCTCACACAACACATGAATGACAACACATGACAAAGGTAACATCCTTGACCTAACCATCACTGCACTATCTTCCCTCCACTAAAGCTCTCCTCTTCGCTTGAATGCTCTGACCACGCTGTCGTGGCTTTCAACATCCTGCACAACACCCCTGTCAAGCACTCCCAGCAGAAACCCAGCAGATAAACCTTCAGGTCCTTCAAGAACGTCCCAGTGGGAGCTGTCACAGAAGACCTCGCCAACCTACACCTTACATGCACTGAACACTCCCCACTGAACTGTGACTCCCTACTGCACGCACTCAACGCCACACTCTCAGCCTCCATCCACCAACACGGTCCTCTGAAAAAACGTACCTGCAAACCAAAACAGTCAGCACCCTAGTACAAAAAAGAACTCAACCTCAGCAAAAGAGTCATAAGGATACAAGAGAAAATCTGGTGCCCCTCCAGGACTTCATCCAACCTGGCACTCCTTAACCGCTGACAACTAATCAACACAGCCAAGGCCTCCTACAATCAGAACACCATCATAAAAACTGACAACAAAATTAGTGCCATCTTCAAAACGGTCAAGCAGTGCATCCACCAGCTACCCAACCCTGCAATACCACGTTCCATCAAAAATCCACTGCCGTCAAATATCTTCATTGAATAAATCAGCAAGATTTGGAAATTTACCGATGGGATGTGGAGCAAGATGTGTGCACATACGCGCAAGATCTCCCTCAGTGCCAGATTCTGCTGCATACAGTACAAACTCCTCAACCGACTCTATTACACACCGCACAGAGTTGCGAAATTCACATGTACCTCGTCCCATACATGCGTGAAATGTAATTCTGAGGAGGCAGATCACGTACATATGTTTTGGTCCTGTGCTGGGTTGAACACGTTCTGGATGGAGGTAACAACGGCGCTTTCCGAGATAATTGGGTCCCCAGTAGGCCTGGACCCACTAGCCCTACTGTTCGGAATTTGGGCGGGGGAAAATGACAGGGCAATGTCAAAATTTCTAAATGTAAGTGCCATTGTAGCCAAGAGATGCACATTACAATGCTGGAAACGCCGTACTCCCCCCCCACCTTTGAAATGTGGTTGAAAGCCCTCACTTGGGTACAAATGTGTGAAGAAGAATATATCGGATCCCTGCCTATGCCTTCCCGTCCCAAAAATGTGTGGACAGAATTTTGCAGCTACCTGAACAATAGAGATGAGGTGGAGTGGACCTCCACCCCCCGTTAGACCCGCCCAACTAACCATGAGAACTGAACACTCGAGCCCCCCCCCAGGTGCCTACTGCCCCCCCTCCTTCAGACTGAGATGTTTGAAATACTTGTGATGCAATGCCTATGTGTAATACAATGATGTTTGCTTTCTCTGTGCGCAACCTGTGCTGTACCTGTCTTAACCTTCTGCCAATAAATAAAAGTTAAAAAACAAAAAAGAATAAATCAGCAAGATTTGCCAGCACATAGACTCCAGCTCTGCCTCCACAGAACCATCTCACAGCACTCCTCGCGAAATCTCGACACCCTGGATAACATTGAAGACACTCTCGACAGAGGACCTGGTAGAAACCCTGGCCGCCCTCAAAGCCACATCATATACAGATGACATCCTCCCACCATCCATCCTCAACCCTTGCTGCAGAAGCTCTCCTTCTCTATCTGGAGATCATCAACAGCTTCCCAACTCAAGGCACCTTCCCATTGACCCTAAAAACAGGACAATTCTCCTGCTACTAAAGAAATCCACCCTGGATCCCGACAACCTATGTAACTACCGCCCCATCACCCATCTTCCTTTCCTAGGTAAAATCATTGAGAAAGCGGTACCCACCAATCTAGATTCAGACCCAGATGCAGCAGGAGACAGCAACCATACAGGTGGTTGATGACACCCTCAATCCCCCTGATCAGGGCCATCCCTACCTACCTGGTTCTACTTGACCTCTCAGCCAGTTTCGACACAATAGAGCACTAGGCGCTTGCAGAAACCCTACATCGGCGCATGGGGATCAGCGACCTTGTCCTATTCTGGTTCAAGTCCTACCTTACCAACCACAAGCAATTTGTTCAGCTGAACTCTTCCAGATTGCCAATTCTACCTGTAACCTGTGGAGTCCCGCAGGGTTCGATCCTCTCCCCAGTAATCTTCAATCTATACATGGAGCCGCTAGGAGCCCTCCTAGCCACACACAACATCCACCAATATGCAGACGACACACAGCTATACCTCAAGATCAACTCCATCAAGGACATCCATAGGCTCAAAACCTGCTTCTTGCTGATCCAGTCTTGGATGTCCAGTGCACACTTGAAGCTCAACCCTTCCAAGGCCGAATTCCTACTCCTCATCAACATGTCATGGTTCGTGCTCAAAACCCCCTGGATCCGATGGGCCCACCCCAGTCACTGACTCCCATAAGGGCTCATCAGCCCCAAGGGAGTGTCCCAGAACCTCCTGGACTTAGTCCTGGCGCCATTGGTGCCAGGCTCATAAGATGGGTTAAATCGCATGGAACTACTTAACTCAGTCTAGTGAGGCTGAGCCTTTCTGCTTACCCAGGGTGTGGCCTAGGGTCTACTTTACCTGAAAGGCAGGGTGTGGTAAAGGGACTACTTTACCTGGAACTACTTGCAAGTCTATTTAAGCCACGCCCTGCAGGCAGAACACGCTTGGCGTTATTCTGCACTTCTGCAGCGTAACGCTCACCGTGTCTGTCCTGTCCTCGAACTGCTACAGCCACGCCCGTCCAGAAATCCATCCATCAGTACCTGGAAGAAGAAAGACACAAGAAAACCAAGTCAGTACAACAGCAAGGGCCTTACCTGCAGCATTCCATCCGTCGGCTGCTCCGTCAGCCGTTCCCCGGACCTCTGCACCTGCTGAAGGGAAGGTATCCGCTCAGGCATCTAATACTCACCCGGGGTCAGCATTCTTCCAGAACATCCTCGGAGCGGTTCTTCCATTCTTCATTCCGGAGCCGCGCCGCTTCTGCAAAGAAGGAAAATAAACTGCAGTTAGTCACGCACGGAAGGGAAAACAGTTATTCAGACATTCAGCGCCACACTCTTGCGCTTCTGCTCACCTGATGGAAATCTGCTCAGCATCTATTGAAGAGTTGATCCTCCATTCAGAATCCGCTCGAGACCGCGCCTGAAAGATAAGACAAAACACAGATCAAAAAAGGACTTGGGGAATAAAGACTTCACACACCTATACCAAGCAACCATTGGCATAGAGACTTACCTGTTTGACCCACTCTCCAAGACTCGGCAACCGCTCACCGGATCAGAGAAGTAACTCGATCCATGTTAAGACTGTGTTAATTGTGCCCCTGCTAGATTGCAGGACAGAGAGCTTACCTTACAAAACTCTAAGGTGAGATCAAAGAGGAGTAGGGCATCAGGTGGTTGTGGAGGTGGGTCCAATCCAACCCCACTCAGTAGCTAATATCTTATTCCGATCTTGCAGACAAGCGCCTCGTGGTGGTGATAACAAGAGAGAAGTCGCAGCAAGCATCGTCAATTGCGCAGTACCACGCCAGTGCAGACATCATTTGTGCAGCCACGTGCTATGCCCCTGTGGAGACCAGGTGAGCGTGACAGAACGCGAAGCCTTATACAAAATTCTCTACCTTGGCGTCATGGAAACCTCTGAGACAGACCAGCTAGCCCAGCTTTGGGGAAACTCAGGGCTGAGGTAAATTTAGCTCGGCAGGAAACCAATGCCTTGAGGAGAGAACTGATCGTAGCTAAGGATCGTACTGATGACCTCGCTAGACAACTGCTTCAGTCACAGGATGGGCAAACACTGTTACCAGGATTGGGGTCAACGGTTCCAATAACACCAAGCAATCCAGTCCAAGTGGTCCTTCAGGAGCCGTACCTGTGGCACCTCCAGAACGCTTTCTAGGAGACCCAAAAAGGTATGCAGTCTTTATAAATCAGTGCCGACTACATTTCCTATGTAGACCAGGAGCCTTTCCAAACTACCAATCTAAGGTGGCCTTTGTGCTTTCATACCTCAGTGGCAGTGCGGCGGAGTGGTCGTTACCACTAGTCGATCGGGACGATCCTATTTTGTGGGACTTTCAGAGGTTCCAATTGAACATGGAAAAGCTTTTTGCCCGCCACTCCCAGGGCCAGGCATTGGATAATGAGCTATTGTCTCTGCGTCAAGGCAATCAAGATCTGTTAACTTACATCGCAACCTTTAATAGGCTGGTAGTGGAAACCGACTGGCCAGACGACAAAAGAACAATGCTGTTTTACCGAGGTTTGAGAGCGGAGTTAAAGGATGTTTTAGCTCAAGTGGTCAACCCTCCCAGAGACTGTGCTGAATATATAGACTTGGTGGTTCAGCTTGATCATAGACTACAGAACCGTAAGGCAGACCGAGCTAGAATGGACACTCAGGTATTGTGTTTGTATTGTGGGTCAGCCGGCCATTTCCTCCGAGAGTGCCCCGTGAAACCACCTGTTAGAATTCCTGTCTCAGGAACATGAGACACGGTTTTGGTAACTACAGTAAACCAACAATTGTACAGAATATCAGCATGAAAGGATACATGTAGGGTAGATGTTATCAAAAGGATACACGTAGAGTCTTCCGGAAATGACTCGATTTCCCTCGTATCTGTTGAATAGCGACCTTCCAACTGACGGCACTCTTTGACTGTTAAGGAAACAGCCCAAGGGAGGAATCAGTGGAAAGGGCGAGTAAGTATAGAGGAACCACCAGCCTATTAGGAGAAGGATAAGGGAGATATCAGGAGCCGATGGAAACAAAATAAGATAGAATGTTTTGGTTCAAAAACCACTGACCTGTTTTCTTTGAAGACAAAAAGGTAAGTAGGAACGATCAACCTGCTACTGAGTCTTTAGTAATTCCCCCTAGATAGGAGACTCCTAACCAACGACAGGGAAAGGAAGGTTAGTAGGGAAAACTAACCCGCACAAAACGAGGGCCACACTAGATTCGGGATGGTGCACGCAGGATAGCGTCCATAAAGTCCAGTGCACTTGATGTATGAAGGTGAAGAACAGAGACAAGTAACAATGGAAGTCCGTGAGAGGAGAAGAACCGAAAACAAGTTGGTAAGTCCTTTGCAGGAATTGCCCTCAGGGATAGTACAACAGAAGAGAGTAAAGTGAACCTCTCTCACCTGTGAAGGAGTAGGAATGTTCGCTCCGTAAATAGCTGGTTGGAGAAAATGGAAAGTAATGGTGAATCCAGAGCGCAGCCCCTCGGAGAGAACCGCAGGTACAACAATAGGAGGCTGCAGAGAGTTCGGAATATTTCAGGTTGCAGTCGCAGGGTAATGCGGCCAGGACAGCGGGGGCAGCCAGAACCGGATAATGGCCCCGCGGTGAAGACTGCAGGTGCCGCTTCGGGAGGTTGCAGAGTTTGGAATAATCAGGTGGCAGTCACAATGTAAAGAAGCCAGGTTGGCGACTCAATAGGAGATCGAGTAGCCAGAGAAGTCCGTGGAGGAAAGAAGCAAGAGCAACGGCTCCGGAACGTAGAACGAACAACGATCAGAAGCGGCGAACACCGGCACTTCCGGGTTTAAGTACGTGTCAGCTGATCAGCGCGTAACACAGGACCAACACATTGTCAGCTGACTATCGCGTATGCCGGAAGGTCCTTAAAGAGGCACTACGCACATGAAAGCTGAATATAAGGAAGGTAAGAAACCAAAGTACAAGTCATGACCAATCATGCGAATAATGTCAATGTATTCTTTTGCCGGGTAGTCTATTGAACAGCCGCCAGCGAGTGTAGAACGGTCTAGCCGTTCGCTGGGCTGAATGACAAGACGTCGAGGAGAAGCCATTGGCAGGCATGACACCACCCAAGAAAGCAGTTGGGGTTGCCGGCAAAGTGGAAGCAGAGCCAGAGTCGGAAAACTACCCCGCCCGACAAGTGTAGAGGTCCGCTTGTCGAGCGAAAAGAAGGACTTCCAGACCTTGCACCTAGCCTTGCCAATGATCCTTACAAGTCACCAACAGCTGTTTCGAATGCATGCAGTCAAGGGATATGTCGACAGCGGAGCCACTGGAAATTATATGGATCAAGAATTGGCTACAAGGATGAATCTTCCTCGCTGTGAAAAGGCAACAACAGATTTAGTCACCACTGTCGACGGGACTGAAATCGCTTCGGGCCCTGTAACGCACTCAATGACTGAGATGACACTTCTGTGCCAAGACGGACATCGGGAAGCCATTATGTTCGATATAATCAAGGCTTCACAATTCCAAATCATTCTGGGGATGCCATGGCTAGAATCACACAATCCTTGCATCGACTGGCGTGATAAGAGGCTAACCTTCTCAGGCGAATGTGCTTGTACCTGTTATCAAGTAAAAGAACCCTTGGTCAAGGAAGTGACAACGATCATGAGTCTGACTAGCCCACTGCCCCCGGTTTATCAAGATTATCAGGATGTTTTCCAGAAAGATCAAGCCAACACTCTCCCTCCCCATAGATCGTATGACGGTCAAATCGATCACATACCTGGCGCACAGATTCCATGCGGTCGAATCTATGCACTCACTGAACCTGAAAATCTGCATTTAAAGAAATATCTAGACCAGTGCCTGGCTAACGGTTTTATCCTTCCGTCCAAGTCACCGTCAGCTTCACCCTTATTCTTTGTGCCTAAGAAGGAAGGAGATCTTAGGACTTGCATCGATTACCGCGCATTGAACCAGGTCACTGTTAAAAACCGTTATCCCTTGCCCCTAATTCCTGAACTTTTGGATCAAGTTAAAGACGCCCAAATTTATACCAAGTTAGATCTCCGGGGGGCATACCACCTGGTACGAATCAAGAAAGGGGATGAATGGAAGACTGCCTTATGCACCAAATATGGCCTATTCGAATACCAGGTGATGCCCTTTGGCCTTTGTAACGCCCCAGCGGCATTCCAGTATTTCATGAATGACGTCCTGCAAGAATTGATTGATGTGTGGGTCGTAGTATACATCCACTACATTTTGGTATACTCCCCGTCTGAACAAGAACATGTGAAACACGTCTGTGCTGTTCTGGACAAACTTCGACAACACAGACTATTTGCAAAACTGGAAAAATGCTTCTTCCATGTTACGGAGGTCGAGTTCCTTGGATTTATCCTAACCCCTCAAGGTGTATGCATGGATTCGCAGAAGGTGGATGCCATCCTCAATTGGCCCTCTCCAACCTCAATTAAAGGAGTTCAGAGTATGCCGGGTTCGTGAACTTCTATCATTGTTTCATTCCAGGCTTTTCGCAGCTAGTGCATCCTATTACCTCTTTACTGCGAAAGAATAAACATTTTCAATGGTCAGAGGAAGCAGAGAAGGCCTTCCAGGACTTAAAACAGAAATTCATCTCAGCTCCAATCCTGAAACATCCTCGTCCAGATCTACCATACGTGGTTGAGATCGACGCTTCCAGCTTGGCAATGGGAGCGGTTCTCTCGCAAAAGGATCCTGAATCCGGTCAGCTTCACCCTGTGGCCTTTTGTTCACAGAAATTCACGGCCCCAGAACTGAATTATGCCATTAAGGACAAAGAACTCTTTGCTATCAAGGCAGCCTTCAAGGCTTGGAGGCATTATTTCTTGGGAGCAAGGCATACGATCACGGTAATCACTGATCACCGCAATCTACAGTACCTAAAGGTGGCAAAGGCTCAATCATCTCGCCAACTCCGATGGGCATTATTTTTTGCTGAATTCGACTTTGTAATCACTTATCACCCTGGTTGTCGAAATGGTAAGGCGGATGCTTTATCTCGTATAGGGGTAGACGAGGAGTCCATCAATCCTGACCCGGTGCCAATCATCCCTGGAGAAAAAATCTTAGGAATTACAACGTCTCTAACCTAAGATGACATCCACGAGGAAATCACTCATCTCATGGATACCAACACTCTGAAGGATTGGCCTACCAAAAGTGCTCACCACTCAGTCTCAAACCAATTACAATACTTTCAGGGACGTCTTTATCTGCCCAGCAAGGAATTTCAAGAAAAGGTCATCTCAAACTACCACGAATCACTGGTAGAAGGTCATCCTGGAATCGCTCAGACTGAAGCCAAGATAAAGTGACACTTTTGGTGGCCGACATGGCATAAAGACATTAAACAGTTTGTGCTATCCTGTGGAGTCTGTGCACAAAACAAGGCTCTAAAGAAGAAATCACCAGGCCAACTGCAACCACTGGATATTCCACCTACACCTTGGAATACATTGTCACTCGATTTTATAACTGACCTCCCTCCTTGTAATGGGTTCAACACAATTTTGGTGGTGGTGGACTTGTTTTCCAAGATGGCCCATTTCATCCCACTGAAGGGGTTACCCTCAGCTTCGATCTTGGCAAAAGAATTCATAGAACAAGTAGTCCGGATACATGCATTCCCTTCCATCCTGATTTCAGACAGTGGCAGTCAGTTTGTATCACGTTTATGGAAAAAGTGCTGCGAGTTAGCTCAAATCGATGTAAGACTTTCCACCAATCACCATCCCCAGATTGATGGTCAAACTGAGAGGACCAATCAGACTTTAGAACAATACCTCAGATGTATGTTACACCAAACGGAAAACAGTTGGAATGACATTTTATGGATAACTGAATACGCCTACAACAACTCCCTGCACTCCAGCATCGGACAGAGTCCTTTCTATACTATTTACGGGTTGCATCCATGAACCTCTAATCTTGACCCGCCTCAACTTCTGGAAATGCCAGCAGTAAGATGTTTGCACACAACTATTACTCAAGCCTTCAAACAAGCAACTGACCATCTGAGACAAGCTAAAGAAAGATACAAGAAATCGGCATATATGCATAGAAGTGAAGCTCCAAAATATCGAGTTGGAGATAAAGTCTGGCTGGCGTTGAAGCACATTCCAATGAAAGGAACCCACACCTTCACTCCCAGATATGTAGGTCCATACACCATTAAGGCCATCATCAATCCGGTAGCTGTGAAACTGGATTTACCTTCACACATGAGGATTCATCCCGTGTTTCATGTCTCACTTTTGAAACCATTGCAACCCGGAACCCGAGTACTGAAACCACCAAAACCAATCATAGTCGACGGGGAACCTGAATTCGAAGTTAAGGATATCCTGGACTCAAAAATCGTCAAATCAAAACTATTTTATCTAATACACTGGAAAGGATATGGACAACATGAAAGATCGTGGGAACCTAGCGAACACATTCATGCCCCACGGTTGTTGAAGAGGTTTCATCATAATCACCCAAACAAAACGGGACCAATGGGAGAACCCACCGTTAGGAGGTCCTTGGGGGGAAGTGCTGTCATGGTTCGTGCTCAAAACCCCCTGGATCCGATGGGCCCACCCCAGTCACTGACTCCCATAAGGGCTTATCAAGCCCCGAGGGAGTGTCCCAGTACCTCCTGGACTCAGTTCTGGCGCCGTTGGCGCCAGGCTCATAAAATGGGTTAAATCGCATGGAACTACTTACTCAGTCTAGTGAGGCTGAGCCTTTCTGCTTACCCAGGGTGTGGCTGAGGAACTACTTTACCTGAAAGGCAGGGTGTGGTAAAGGGACTACTTTACCTGGAACTAATTGCAAGGTTATTTAAGCCACGCCCTGCAGGCAGAACACACTTCGCGTTATTCTGCACTTCTGCAGCATAACGCTCACTGTGTCTGTCCTGTCCTCTAACTGCTACAGCCACGCCCGTCCAGAAATCCATCCATCGGTACCTGGAAGAAGAAAGACAAGAGAAAACAAAGTCAGTACAACAGCAAAGGCCTTACCTGCAGCATTCCATCCATCGGTTGCTCCTTCAGCCATTCCCCGGACCTCCGCACCTGCTGAAGGGAAGGTATCCGCTCAGGCATCTAATACTCACCCAGGGTCAGCATTCTTCCGGAACATCCTCGGAGCGGTTCTTCCATTCTTCATTCCGTAGCCGCGCCGCTTCTGCAAAGAAGGAAAAGAAACAGCAGGTTAGTCGCGCACGGAAGGGAAAACAGTTATTCAGACATTCAGCGCCACACTCTTGTGCTTCTACTCACCTGATGGAAATCTGCTCAGCATCTATGGAAGAGTTGATCCTCCATTCAAAATCTGCTTGAGACCGCACCTGAAAGAAAAGACAAAACACAAATCAAAAAAGGACTTTGGGCATAAAGACTTCACACACCTATACCAAGCAACCATTGGCGTAGAGACTTACCTGTTTGACCCACTCTCCAAGACTCCAAGGCAACGGCTCACCGGATCAATGAAGTAACTCGATCCAGGGAAAGACTGTGTTAATTGCGCCCCTGCTAGATTGCAGGAAGGAGAACCGACCTTACAAAACTCTAAGGTGAGATCAAAGAGGAGTAGGGCATCAGGTGGTTGAGGAGGTGGGTCCAATCCAACCGCACTCAGTAGCTAATATCTTATTCCAATCTTGCAGACAAGCGCCTCGTGGTGGTGATAACAAGAGAGAAGTCGCAGCAAGCATCGTCAATTGCGCAGTACCACGCCAGTGCAGACATCATTTGTGCAGCCATGTGCTACGCCCCTGTGGAGACCAGGTGAGCGTGACAGAACGCGAAGCCTTATACAAAATTCTCTACCTTGGCGTCATGGAAACCTCTGAGACAGACCAGCTAGCCCAGCTTTGGGGAAACTCAGGGCTGAGGTAAATTTAGCTCGGCAGGAAACCAATGCCTTGAGGAGAGAACTGATCGTAGCTAAGGATCGTACTGATGACCTCGCTAGACAACTGCTTCAGTCACAGGATGGGCAAACACTGTTACCAGGATTGGGGTCAACGGTTCCAATAACACCAAGCAATCCAGTCCAAGTGGTCCTTCAGGGGCCGTACCTGTGGCACCTCCAGAACGCTTTCTAGGAGACCCAAAAAGGTATGCAGTCTTTATAAATCAGTGCCGACTACATTTCCTATGTAGACCAGGAGCCTTTCCAAACTACCAATCTA
This sequence comes from Ambystoma mexicanum, assembly GCF_040938575.1. Classification (NCBI taxonomy): domain Eukaryota; kingdom Metazoa; phylum Chordata; class Amphibia; order Caudata; family Ambystomatidae; genus Ambystoma; species Ambystoma mexicanum. Next base: position 698,299,602 of record NC_090932.1, on the reverse strand, counting down.
AGGTGGCCTTTGTGCTTTCATACCTCAGTGGCAGTGCGGCGGAGTGGTCGTTACCACTAGTCGATCGGGACGATCCTATTTTGTGGGACTTTCAGAGGTTCCAATTGAACATGGAAAAGCTTTTTGCCCGCCACTCCCAGGGCCAGGCATTGGATAATGAGCTATTGTCTCTGCGTCAAGGCAATCAAGATCTGTTAACTTACATCGCAACCTTTAATAGGCTGGTAGTGGAAACCGACTGGCCAGACGACAAAAGAACAATGCTGTTTTACCGAGGTTTGAGAGCGGAGTTAAAGGATGTTTTAGCTCAAGTGGTCAACCCTCCCAGAGACTGTGCTGAATATATAGACTTGGTGGTTCAGCTTGATCATAGACTACAGAACCGTAAGGCAGACCGAGCTAGAATGGACACTCAGGTATTGTGTTTGTATTGTGGGTCAGCCGGCCATTTCCTCCGAGAGTGCCCCGTGAAACCACCTGTTAGAATTCCTGTCTCAGGAACATGAGACACGGTTTTGGTAACTACAGTAAACCAACAATTGTACAGAATATCAGCATGAAAGGATACATGTAGGGTAGATGTTATCAAAAGGATACACGTAGAGTCTTCCGGAAATGACTCGATTTCCCTCGTATCTGTTGAATAGCGACCTTCCAACTGACGGCACTCTTTGACTGTTAAGGAAACAGCCCAAGGGAGGAATCAGTGGAAAGGGCGAGTAAGTATAGAGGAACCACCAGCCTATTAGGAGAAGGATAAGGGAGATATCAGGAGCCGATGGAAACAAAATAAGATAGAATGTTTTGGTTCGAAAACCACTGACCTGTTTTCTTTGAAGACAAAAAGGTAAGTAGGAACGATCAACCTGCTACTGAGTCTTTAGTAATTCCCCCTAGATAGGAGACTCCTAACCAACGACAGGGAAAGGAAGGTTAGTAGGGAAAACTAACCCGCACAAAACGAGGGCCACACTAGATTCGGGATGGTGCACGCAGGATAGCGTCCATAAAGTCCAGTGCACTTGATGTATGAAGGTGAAGAACAGAGACAAGTAACAATGGAAGTCCGTGAGAGGAGAAGAACCGAAAACAAGTTGGTAAGTCCTTTGCAGGAATTGCCCTCAGGGATAGTACAACAGAAGAGAGTAAAGTGAACCTCTCTCACCTGTGAAGGAGTAGGAATGTTCGCTCCGTAAATAGCTGGTTGGAGAAAATGGAAAGTAATGGTGAATCCAGAGCGCAGCCCCTCGGAGAGAACCGCAGGTACAACAATAGGAGGCTGCAGAGAGTTCGGAATATTTCAGGTTGCAGTCGCAGGGTAATGCGGCCAGGACAGCGGGGGCAGCCAGAACCGGATAATGGCCCCGCGGTGAAGACTGCAGGTGCCGCTTCGGGAGGTTGCAGAGTTTGGAATAATCAGGTGGCAGTCACGATGTAAAGAAGCCAGGTTGGCGACTCAATAGGAGATCGAGTAGCCAGAGAAGTCCGTGGAGGAAAGAAGCAAGAGCAACGGCTCCGAAACGTAGAACGAACAACGATCAGAAGCGCCGAACACCGGCACTTCTGGGTTTAAGTACGTGTCAGCTGATCAGCGCGTAACACAGGACCAACGCATTGTCAGCTGACTATCGCGTATGCCGGAAGGTCCTTAAAGAGGCACTACGCACATGAAAGCTGAATATAAGGAAGGTAAGAAACCAAAGTACAAGTCATGACCAATCATGCGAATAATGTCAATGTATTCTTTTGCCGGGTAGTCTATTGAACAGCCGCCAGCGAGTGTAGAACGGTCTAGCCGTTCGCTGGGCTGAATGACAAGACATCGAGGAGAAGCCATTGGCAGGCATGACACCACCCAAGAAAGCAGTTGGGGTTGCCGGCAAAGTGGAAGCAGAGCCAGAGTCGGAAAACTACCCCGCCCGACAAGTGTAGAGATCCCCTTGTCGAGCGAAAAGAAGGACTTCCAGACCTTGCACCTAGCCTTGCCAATGATCCTTACAAGTCACCAACAGCCGTTTCGAATGCATGCAGTCAAGGGATATATCGACAGCGGAGCCACTGGAAATTATATGGATCAAGAATTGGCTACAAGGATGAATCTTCCTCGCTGTGAAAAGGCAACAACAGATTTAGTCACCACTGTCGACGGGACTGAAATCGCTTCGGGCCCTGTAACGCACTCAATGACTGAGATGACACTTCTGTGCCAAGACGGACATCGGGAAGCCATTATGTTCGATATAATCAAGGCTTCACAATTCCAAATCATTCTGGGGATGCCATGGCTAGAATCACACAATCCTTGCATCGACTGGCGTGATAAGAGGCTAACCTTCTCAGGCAAATGTGCTTGCACCTGTTATCAAGTAAAAGAACCCTTGGTCAAGGAAGTGACAACGATCATGAGTCTGACTAGCCCACTGCCCCCGGTTTATCAAGATTATCAGGATGTTTTCCAGAAAGATCAAGCCAACACTCTCCCTCCCCATAGATCGTATGACGGTCAAATCGATCACATACCTGGCGCACAGATTCCATGCGGTCGAATCTATGCACTCACTGAACCTGAAAATCTGCATTTAAAGAAATATCTAGACCAGTGCCTGGCTAACGGTTTTATCCTTCCGTCCAAGTCACCGGCAGCTTCACCCTTATTCTTTGTGCCTAAGAAGGAAGGAGATCTTAGGACTTGCATCGATTACCGCGCATTGAACCAGGTCACTGTTAAAAACCGTTATCCCTTGCCCCTAATTCCTGAACTTTTGGATCAAGTTAAAGACGCCCAAATTTATACCAAGTTAGATCTCCGGGGGGCATACCACCTGGTACGAATCAAGAAAGGGGATGAATGGAAGACTGCCTTACGCACCAAATATGGCCTATTCGAATACCAAGTGATGCCCTTTGGCCTTTGTAACGCCCCAGCGGCATTCCAGTATTTCATGAATGACGTCCTGCAAGAATTGATTGATGTGTGGGTCGTAGTATACATCCACTACATTTTGGTATACTCCCCGTCTGAACAAGAACATGTGAAACACGTCTGTGCTGTTCTGGACAAACTTCGACAACACAGACTATTTGCAAAACTGGAAAAATGCTTCTTCCATGTTACGGAGGTCGAGTTCCTTGGATTTATCCTAACCCCTCAAGGTGTATGCATGGATTCGGAGAAGGTGGATGCCATCCTCAATTGGCCCTCTCCAACCTCAATTAAAGGAGTTCAGAGTATGCCGGGTTCGTGAACTTCTATCATTGTTTCATTCCAGGCTTTTCGCAGCTAGTGCATCCTATTACCTCTTTACTGCGAAAGAATAAACGTTTTCAATGGTCAGAGGAAGCAGAGAAGGCCTTCCAGGACTTAAAACAGAAATTCATCTCAGCTCCAATCCTGAAACATCCTCGTCCAGATCTACCATACGTGGTTGAGACCGACGCTTCCAGCTTGGCAATGGGAGCGGTTCTCTCGCAAAAGGATCCTGAATCCGGTCAGCTTCACCCTGTGGCCTTTTGTTCACGGAAATTCACGGCCCCAGAACTGAATTATGCCATTAAGGACAAAGAACTCTTTGCTATCAAGGCAGCCTTCAAGGCTTGGCGGCATTATCTCTTGGGAGCAAGGCATACGATCACGGTAATCACTGATCACCGCAATCTACAGTACCTAAAGGTGGCAAAGGCTCAATCATCTCGCCAACTCCGATGGGCATTATATTTTGCTGAATTCGACTTTGTAATCACTTATCACCCTGGTTGTCGAAATGGTAAGGCGGATGCTTTATCTCGTATAGGGGTAGACGAGGAGTCCATCAATCCTGACCCGGTGCCAATCATCCCTGGAGAAAAAATCTTAGGAATTACAACGTCTCTAACCTAAGATGACATCCACGAGGAAATCACTCATCTCATGGATACCAACACTCTGAAGGATTGGCCTACCAAAAGTGCTCACCACTCAGTCTCAAACCAATTACAATACTTTCAGGGACGTCTTTATCTGCCCAGCAAGGAACTTCAAGAAAAGGTCATCTCAAACTACCACGAATCACTGGTAGAAGGTCACCCTGGAATCGCTCAGACTGAAGCCAAGATAAAGTGACACTTTTGGTGGCCGACATGGCATAAAGACATTAAACAGTTTGCGCTATCCTGTGGAGTCTGTGCACAAAACAAGGCTCTAAAGAAGAAATCACAGGCCAACTGCAACCACTGGATATTCCACCTACACCTTGGAATACATTGTCACTCGATTTTATAACTGACCTCCCTCCTTGTAATGGGTTCAACACAATTTTGGTGGTGGTGGACTTGTTTTCCAAGATGGCCCATTTCATCCCACTGAAGGGGTTACCCTCAGCTTCGATCTTGGCAAAAGAATTCATAGACCAAGTAGTCCGGATACATGCATTCCCTTCCATCCTGATTTCAGACAGTGGCAGTCAGTTTGTATCACGTTTCTGGAAAAAGTGCTGCGAGTTAGCTCAAATCGATGTAAGACTTTCCACCAATCACCATCCCCAGATTGATGGTCAAACTGAGAGGACCAATCAGACTTTAGAATAATACCTCAGATGTATGTTACACCAAACGGAAAACAGTTGGAATGACATTTTATGGATAACTGAATACGCCTACAACAACTCCCTGCACTCCAGCATCGGACAGAGTCCTTTCTATACTATTTACGGGTTGCATCCATGAACCTCTAATCTTGACCCGCCTCAACTTCTGGAAATGCCAGCAGTAAGATGTTTGCACACAACTATTACTCAAGCCTTCAAACAAGCAACTGACCATCTGAGACAAGCTAAAGAAAGATACAAGAAATCGGCATATATGCATAGAAGTGAAGCTCCAAAATATCGAGTTGGAGAAAAAGTCTGGCTGGCGTCGAAGCACATTCCAATGAAAGGAACCCACACCTTCACTCCCAGATATGTAGGTCCATACACCATTAAGGCCATCATCAATCCGGTAGCTGTGAAACTGGATTTACCTTCACACATGAGGATTCATCCCGTGTTTCATGTCTCACTTTCGAAACCATTGCAACCCGGAACCCGAGTACTGAAACCACCAAAACCAATCATAGTCGACGGGGAACCTGAATTCGAAGTTAAGGATATCCTGGACTCAAAAATCGTCAAATCAAAACTATTTTATCTAATACACTGGAAAGGATATGGACAACATGAAAGATCGTGGGAACCTAGCGAACACATTCATGCCCCACGGTTGTTGAAAAGGTTTCATCATAATCACCCAAACAAAACGGGACCAATGGGAGAACCCACCGTTAGGAGGTCCTTGGGGGGAAGTGCTGTCATGGTTCGTGCTCAAAACCCCCTGGATCCGATGGGCCCACCCCAGTCACTGACTCCCATAAGGGCTTATCAAGCCCCGAGGGAGTGTCCCAGTACCTCCTGGACTCAGTTCTGGCGCCGTTGGCGCCAGGCTCATAAAATGGGTTAAATCGCATGGAACTACTTACTCAGTCTAGTGAGGCTGAGCCTTTCTGCTTACCCAGGGTGTGGCTGAGGAACTACTTTACCTGAAAGGCAGGGTGTGGTAAAGGGACTACTTTACCTGGAACTAATTGCAAGGTTATTTAAGCCACGCCCTGCAGGCAGAACACACTTCGCGTTATTCTGCACTTCTGCAGCATAACGCTCACTGTGTCTGTCCTGTCCTCTAACTGCTACAGCCACGCCCGTCCAGAAATCCATCCATCGGTACCTGGAAGAAGAAAGACAAGAGAAAACAAAGTCAGTACAACAGCAAAGGCCTTACCTGCAGCATTCCATCCATCGGTTGCTCCTTCAGCCATTCCCCGGACCTCCGCACCTGCTGAAGGGAAGGTATCCGCTCAGGCATCTAATACTCACCCAGGGTCAGCATTCTTCCGGAACATCCTCGGAGCGGTTCTTCCATTCTTCATTCCGTAGCCGCGCCGCTTCTGCAAAGAAGGAAAAGAAACAGCAGGTTAGTCGCGCACGGAAGGGAAAACAGTTATTCAGACATTCAGCGCCACACTCTTGTGCTTCTACTCACCTGATGGAAATCTGCTCAGCATCTATGGAAGAGTTGATCCTCCATTCAAAATCTGCTTGAGACCGCACCTGAAAGAAAAGACAAAACACAAATCAAAAAAGGACTTTGGGCATAAAGACTTCACACACCTATACCAAGCAACCATTGGCGTAGAGACTTACCTGTTTGACCCACTCTCCAAGACTCCAAGGCAACGGCTCACCGGATCAATGAAGTAACTCGATCCAGGGAAAGACTGTGTTAATTGCGCCCCTGCTAGATTGCAGGAAGGAGAACCGACCTTACAAAACTCTAAGGTGAGATCAAAGAGGAGTAGGGCATCAGGTGGTTGAGGAGGTGGGTCCAATCCAACCGCACTCAGTAGCTAATATCTTATTCCAATCTTGCAGACAAGCGCCTCGTGGTGGTGATAACAAGAGAGAAGTCACAGCAAGCATCGTCAATTGCGCAGTACCACGCCAGTGCAGACATCATTTGTGCAGCCATGTGCTACGCCCCTGTGGAGACCAGGTGAGCGTGACAGAACGCGAAGCCTTATACAAAATTCTCTACCTTGGCGTCATGGAAACCTCTGAGACAGACCAGCTAGCCCAGCTTTGGGGAAACTCAGGGCTGAGGTAAATTTAGCTCGGCAGGAAACCAATGCCTTGAGGAGAGAACTGATCGTAGCTAAGGATCGTACTGATGACCTCGCTAGACAACTGCTTCAGTCACAGGATGGGCAAACACTGTTACCAGGATTGGGGTCAACGGTTCCAATAACACCAAGCAATCCAGTCCAAGTGGTCCTTCAGGGGCCGTACCTGTGGCACCTCCAGAACGCTTTCTAGGAGACCCAAAAAGGTATGCAGTCTTTATAAATCAGTGCCGACTACATTTCCTATGTAGACCAGGAGCCTTTCCAAACTACCAATCTAAGGTGGCCTTTGTGCTTTCATACCTCAGTGGCAGTGCGGCGGAGTGGTCGTTACCACTAGTCGATCGGGACGATCCTATTTTGTGGGACTTTCAGAGGTTCCAATTGAACATGGAAAAGCTTTTTGCCCGCCACTCCCAGGGCCAGGCATTGGATAATGAGCTATTGTCTCTGCGTCAAGGCAATCAAGATCTGTTAACTTACATCGCAACCTTTAATAGGCTGGTAGTGGAAACCGACTGGCCAGACGACAAAAGAACAATGCTGTTTTACCGAGGTTTGAGAGCGGAGTTAAAGGATGTTTTAGCTCAAGTGGTCAACCCTCCCAGAGACTGTGCTGAATATATAGACTTGGTGGTTCAGCTTGATCATAGACTACAGAACCGTAAGGCAGACCGAGCTAGAATGGACACTCAGGTATTGTGTTTGTATTGTGGGTCAGCCGGCCATTTCCTCCGAGAGTGCCCCGTGAAACCACCTGTTAGAATTCCTGTCTCAGGAACATGAGACACGGTTTTGGTAACTACAGTAAACCAACAATTGTACAGAATATCAGCATGAAAGGATACATGTAGGGTAGATGTTATCAAAAGGATACACGTAGAGTCTTCCGGAAATGACTCGATTTCCCTCGTATCTGTTGAATAGCGACCTTCCAACTGACGGCACTCTTTGACTGTTAAGGAAACAGCCCAAGGGAGGAATCAGTGGAAAGGGCGAGTAAGTATAGAGGAACCACCAGCCTATTAGGAGAAGGATAAGGGAGATATCAGGAGCCGATGGAAACAAAATAAGATAGAATGTTTTGGTTCGAAAACCACTGACCTGTTTTCTTTGAAGACAAAAAGGTAAGTAGGAACGATCAACCTGCTACTGAGTCTTTAGTAATTCCCCCTAGATAGGAGACTCCTAACCAACGACAGGGAAAGGAAGGTTAGTAGGGAAAACTAACCCGCACAAAACGAGGGCCACACTAGATTCGGGATGGTGCACGCAGGATAGCGTCCATAAATTCCAGTGCACTTGATGTATGAAGGTGAAGAACAGAGACAAGTAACAATGGAAGTCCGTGAGAGGAGAAGAACCGAAAACAAGTTGGTAAGTCCTTTGCAGGAATTGCCCTCAGGGATAGTACAACAGAAGAGAGTAAAGTGAACCTCTCTCACCTGTGAAGGAGTAGGAATGTTCGCTCCGTAAATAGCTGGTTGGAGAAAATGGAAAGTAATGGTGAATCCAGAGCGCAGCCCCTCGGAGAGAACCGCAGGTACAACAATAGGAGGCTGCAGAGAGTTCGGAATATTTCAGGTTGCAGTCGCAGGGTAATGCGGCCAGGACAGCGGGGGCAGCCAGAACCGGATAATGGCCCCGCGGTGAAGACTGCAGGTGCCGCTTCGGGAGGTTGCAGAGTTTGGAATAATCAGGTGGCAGTCACGATGTAAAGAAGCCAGGTTGGCGACTCAATAGGAGATCGAGTAGCCAGAGAAGTCCGTGGAGGAAAGAAGCAAGAGCAACGGCTCCGAAACGTAGAACGAACAACGATCAGAAGCGCCGAACACCGGCACTTCTGGGTTTAAGTACGTGTCAGCTGATCAGCGCGTAACACAGGACCAACGCATTGTCAGCTGACTATCGCGTATGCCGGAAGGTCCTTAAAGAGGCACTACGCACATGAAAGCTGAATATAAGGAAGGTAAGAAACCAAAGTACAAGTCATGACCAATCATGCGAATAATGTCAATGTATTCTTTTGCCGGGTAGTCTATTGAACAGCCGCCAGCGAGTGTAGAACGGTCTAGCCGTTCGCTGGGCTGAATGACAAGACATCGAGGAGAAGCCATTGGCAGGCATGACACCACCCAAGAAAGCAGTTGGGGTTGCCGGCAAAGTGGAAGCAGAGCCAGAGTCGGAAAACTACCCCGCCCGACAAGTGTAGAGATCCCCTTGTCGAGCGAAAAGAAGGACTTCCAGACCTTGCACCTAGCCTTGCCAATGATCCTTACAAGTCACCAACAGCCGTTTCGAATGCATGCAGTCAAGGGATATATCGACAGCGGAGCCACTGGAAATTATATGGATCAAGAATTGGCTACAAGGATGAATCTTCCTCGCTGTGAAAAGGCAACAACAGATTTAGTCACCACTGTCGACAGGACTGAAATCGCTTCGGGCCCTGTAACGCACTCAATGACTGAGATGACACTTCTGTGCCAAGACGGACATCGGGAAGCCATTATGTTCGATATAATCAAGGCTTCACAATTCCAAATCATTCTGGGGATGCCATGGCTAGAATCACACAATCCTTGCATCGACTGGCGTGATAAGAGGCTAACCTTCTCAGGCAAATGTGCTTGCACCTGTTATCAAGTAAAAGAACCCTTGGTCAAGGAAGTGACAACGATCATGAGTCTGACTAGCCCACTGCCCCCGGTTTATCAAGATTATCAGGATGTTTTCCAGAAAGATCAAGCCAACACTCTCCCTCCCCATAGATCGTATGACGGTCAAATCGATCACATACCTGGCGCACAGATTCCATGCGGTCGAATCTATGCACTCACTGAACCTGAAAATCTGCATTTAAAGAAATATCTAGACCAGTGCCTGGCTAACGGTTTTATCCTTCCGTCCAAGTCACCGGCAGCTTCACCCTTATTCTTTGTGCCTAAGAAGGAAGGAGATCTTAGGACTTGCATCGATTACCGCGCATTGAACCAGGTCACTGTTAAAAACCGTTATCCCTTGCCCCTAATTCCTGAACTTTTGGATCAAGTTAAAGACGCCCAAATTTATACCAAGTTAGATCTCCGGGGGGCATACCACCTGGTACGAATCAAGAAAGGGGATGAATGGAAGACTGCCTTACGCACCAAATATGGCCTATTCGAATACCAAGTGATGCCCTTTGGCCTTTGTAACGCCCCAGCGGCATTCCAGTATTTCATGAATGACGTCCTGCAAGAATTGATTGATGTGTGGGTCGTAGTATACATCCACTACATTTTGGTATACTCCCCGTCTGAACAAGAACATGTGAAACACGTCTGTGCTGTTCTGGACAAACTTCGACAACACAGACTATTTGCAAAACTGGAAAAATGCTTCTTCCATGTTACGGAGGTCGAGTTCCTTGGATTTATCCTAACCCCTCAAGGTGTATGCATGGATTCGGAGAAGGTGGATGCCATCCTCAATTGGCCCTCTCCAACCTCAATTAAAGGAGTTCAGAGTATGCCGGGTTCGTGAACTTCTATCATTGTTTCATTCCAGGCTTTTCGCAGCTAGTGCATCCTATTACCTCTTTACTGCGAAAGAATAAACGTTTTCAATGGTCAGAGGAAGCAGAGAAGGCCTTCCAGGACTTAAAACAGAAATTCATCTCAGCTCCAATCCTGAAACATCCTCGTCCAGATCTACCATACGTGGTTGAGACCGACGCTTCCAGCTTGGCAATGGGAGCGGTTCTCTCGCAAAAGGATCCTGAATCCGGTCAGCTTCACCCTGTGGCCTTTTGTTCACGGAAATTCACGGCCCCAGAACTGAATTATGCCATTAAGGACAAAGAACTCTTTGCTATCAAGGCAGCCTTCAAGGCTTGGCGGCATTATCTCTTGGGAGCAAGGCATACGATCACGGTAATCACTGATCACCGCAATCTACAGTACCTAAAGGTGGCAAAGGCTCAATCATCTCGCCAACTCCGATGGGCATTATATTTTGCTGAATTCGACTTTGTAATCACTTATCACCCTGGTTGTCGAAATGGTAAGGCGGATGCTTTATCTCGTATAGGGGTAGACGAGGAGTCCATCAATCCTGACCCGGTGCCAATCATCCCTGGAGAAAAAATCTTAGGAATTACAACGTCTCTAACCTAAGATGACATCCACGAGGAAATCACTCATCTCATGGATACCAACACTCTGAAGGATTGGCCTACCAAAAGTGCTCACCACTCAGTCTCAAACCAATTACAATACTTTCAGGGACGTCTTTATCTGCCCAGCAAGGAACTTCAAGAAAAGGTCATCTCAAACTACCACGAATCACTGGTAGAAGGTCACCCTGGAATCGCTCAGACTGAAGCCAAGATAAAGTGACACTTTTGGTGGCCGACATGGCATAAAGACATTAAACAGTTTGCGCTATCCTGTGGAGTCTGTGCACAAAACAAGGCTCTAAAGAAGAAATCACAGGCCAACTGCAACCACTGGATATTCCACCTACACCTTGGAATACATTGTCACTCGATTTTATAACTGACCTCCCTCCTTGTAATGGGTTCAACACAATTTTGGTGGTGGTGGACTTGTTTTCCAAGATGGCCCATTTCATCCCACTGAAGGGGTTACCCTCAGCTTCGATCTTGGCAAAAGAATTCATAGACCAAGTAGTCCGGATACATGCATTCCCTTCCATCCTGATTTCAGACAGTGGCAGTCAGTTTGTATCACGTTTCTGGAAAAAGTGCTGCGAGTTAGCTCAAATCGATGTAAGACTTTCCACCAATCACCATCCCCAGATTGATGGTCAAACTGAGAGGACCAATCAGACTTTAGAATAATACCTCAGATGTATGTTACACCAAACGGAAAACAGTTGGAATGACATTTTATGGATAACTGAATACGCCTACAACAACTCCCTGCACTCCAGCATCGGACAGAGTCCTTTCTATACTATTTACGGGTTGCATCCATGAACCTCTAATCTTGACCCGCCTCAACTTCTGGAAATGCCAGCAGTAAGATGTTTGCACACAACTATTACTCAAGCCTTCAAACAAGCAACTGACCATCTGAGACAAGCTAAAGAAAGATACAAGAAATCGGCATATATGCATAGAAGTGAAGCTCCAAAATATCGAGTTGGAGAAAAAGTCTGGCTGGCGTCGAAGCACATTCCAATGAAAGGAACCCACACCTTCACTCCCAGATATGTAGGTCCATACACCATTAAGGCCATCATCAATCCGGTAGCTGTGAAACTGGATTTACCTTCACACATGAGGATTCATCCCGTGTTTCATGTCTCACTTTCGAAACCATTGCAACCCGGAACCCGAGTACTGAAACCACCAAAACCAATCATAGTCGACGGGGAACCTGAATTCGAAGTTAAGGATATCCTGGACTCAAAAATCGTCAAATCAAAACTATTTTATCTAATACACTGGAAAGGATATGGACAACATGAAAGATCGTGGGAACCTAGCGAACACATTCATGCCCCACGGTTGTTGAAAAGGTTTCATCATAATCACCCAAACAAAACGGGACCAATGGGAGAACCCACCGTTAGGAGGTCCTTGGGGGGAAGTGCTGTCATGGTTCGTGCTCAAAACCCCCTGGATCCGATGGGCCCACCCCAGTCACTGACTCCCATAAGGGCTTATCAAGCCCCGAGGGAGTGTCCCAGTACCTCCTGGACTCAGTTCTGGCGCCGTTGGCGCCAGGCTCATAAAATGGGTTAAATCGCATGGAACTACTTACTCAGTCTAGTGAGGCTGAGCCTTTCTGCTTACCCAGGGTGTGGCTGAGGAACTACTTTACCTGAAAGGCAGGGTGTGGTAAAGGGACTACTTTACCTGGAACTAATTGCAAGGTTATTTAAGCCACGCCCTGCAGGCAGAACACACTTCGCGTTATTCTGCACTTCTGCAGCATAACGCTCACTGTGTCTGTCCTGTCCTCTAACTGCTACAGCCACGCCCGTCCAGAAATCCATCCATCGGTACCTGGAAGAAGAAAGACAAGAGAAAACAAAGTCAGTACAACAGCAAAGGCCTTACCTGCAGCATTCCATCCATCGGTTGCTCCTTCAGCCATTCCCCGGACCTCCGCACCTGCTGAAGGGAAGGTATCCGCTCAGGCATCTAATACTCACCCAGGGTCAGCATTCTTCCGGAACATCCTCGGAGCGGTTCTTCCATTCTTCATTCCGTAGCCGCGCCGCTTCTGCAAAGAAGGAAAAGAAACAGCAGGTTAGTCGCGCACGGAAGGGAAAACAGTTATTCAGACATTCAGCGCCACACTCTTGTGCTTCTACTCACCTGATGGAAATCTGCTCAGCATCTATGGAAGAGTTGATCCTCCATTCAAAATCTGCTTGAGACCGCACCTGAAAGAAAAGACAAAACACAAATCAAAAAAGGACTTTGGGCATAAAGACTTCACACACCTATACCAAGCAACCATTGGCGTAGAGACTTACCTGTTTGACCCACTCTCCAAGACTCCAAGGCAACGGCTCACCGGATCAATGAAGTAACTCGATCCAGGGAAAGACTGTGTTAATTGCGCCCCTGCTAGATTGCAGGAAGGAGAACCGACCTTACAAAACTCTAAGGTGAGATCAAAGAGGAGTAGGGCATCAGGTGGTTGAGGAGGTGGGTCCAATCCAACCGCACTCAGTAGCTAATATCTTATTCCAATCTTGCAGACAAGCGCCTCGTGGTGGTGATAACAAGAGAGAAGTCGCAGCAAGCATCGTCAATTGCGCAGTACCACGCCAGTGCAGACATCATTTGTGCAGCCATGTGCTACGCCCCTGTGGAGACCAGGTGAGCGTGACAGAACGCGAAGCCTTATACAAAATTCTCTACCTTGGCGTCATGGAAACCTCTGAGACAGACCAGCTAGCCCAGCTTTGGGGAAACTCAGGGCTGAGGTAAATTTAGCTCGGCAGGAAACCAATGCCTTGAGGAGAGAACTGATCGTAGCTAAGGATCGTACTGATGACCTCGCTAGACAACTGCTTCAGTCACAGGATGGGCAAACACTGTTACCAGGATTGGGGTCAACGGTTCCAATAACACCAAGCAATCCAGTCCAAGTGGTCCTTCAGGGGCCGTACCTGTGGCACCTCCAGAACGCTTTCTAGGAGACCCAAAAAGGTATGCAGTCTTTATAAATCAGTGCCGACTACATTTCCTATGTAGACCAGGAGCCTTTCCAAACTACCAATCTAAGGTGGCCTTTGTGCTTTCATACCTCAGTGGCAGTGCGGCGGAGTGGTCGTTACCACTAGTCGATCGGGACGATCCTATTTTGTGGGACTTTCAGAGGTTCCAATTGAACATGGAAAAGCTTTTTGCCCGCCACTCCCAGGGCCAGGCATTGGATAATGAGCTATTGTCTCTGCGTCAAGGCAATCAAGATCTGTTAACTTACATCGCAACCTTTAATAGGCTGGTAGTGGAAACCGACTGGCCAGACGACAAAAGAACAATGCTGTTTTACCGAGGTTTGAGAGCGGAGTTAAAGGATGTTTTAGCTCAAGTGGTCAACCCTCCCAGAGACTGTGCTGAATATATAGACTTGGTGGTTCAGCTTGATCATAGACTACAGAACCGTAAGGCAGACCGAGCTAGAATGGACACTCAGGTATTGTGTTTGTATTGTGGGTCAGCCGGCCATTTCCTCCGAGAGTGCCCCGTGAAACCACCTGTTAGAATTCCTGTCTCAGGAACATGAGACACGGTTTTGGTAACTACAGTAAACCAACAATTGTACAGAATATCAGCATGAAAGGATACATGTAGGGTAGATGTTATCAAAAGGATACACGTAGAGTCTTCCGGAAATGACTCGATTTCCCTCGTATCTGTTGAATAGCGACCTTCCAACTGACGGCACTCTTTGACTGTTAAGGAAACAGCCCAAGGGAGGAATCAGTGGAAAGGGCGAGTAAGTATAGAGGAACCACCAGCCTATTAGGAGAAGGATAAGGGAGATATCAGGAGCCGATGGAAACAAAATAAGATAGAATGTTTTGGTTCGAAAACCACTGACCTGTTTTCTTTGAAGACAAAAAGGTAAGTAGGAACGATCAACCTGCTACTGAGTCTTTAGTAATTCCCCCTAGATAGGAGACTCCTAACCAACGACAGGGAAAGGAAGGTTAGTAGGGAAAACTAACCCGCACAAAACGAGGGCCACACTAGATTCGGGATGGTGCACGCAGGATAGCGTCCATAAAGTCCAGTGCACTTGATGTATGAAGGTGAAGAACAGAGACAAGTAACAATGGAAGTCCGTGAGAGGAGAAGAACCGAAAACAAGTTGGTAAGTCCTTTGCAGGAATTGCCCTCAGGGATAGTACAACAGAAGAGAGTAAAGTGAACCTCTCTCACCTGTGAAGGAGTAGGAATGTTCGCTCCGTAAATAGCTGGTTGGAGAAAATGGAAAGTAATGGTGAATCCAGAGCGCAGCCCCTCGGAGAGAACCGCAGGTACAACAATAGGAGGCTGCAGAGAGTTCGGAATATTTCAGGTTGCAGTCGCAGGGTAATGCGGCCAGGACAGCGGGGGCAGCCAGAACCGGATAATGGCCCCGCGGTGAAGACTGCAGGTGCCGCTTCGGGAGGTTGCAGAGTTTGGAATAATCAGGTGGCAGTCACGATGTAAAGAAGCCAGGTTGGCGACTCAATAGGAGATCGAGTAGCCAGAGAAGTCCGTGGAGGAAAGAAGCAAGAGCAACGGCTCCGAAACGTAGAACGAACAACGATCAGAAGCGCCGAACACCGGCACTTCTGGGTTTAAGTACGTGTCAGCTGATCAGCGCGTAACACAGGACCAACGCATTGTCAGCTGACTATCGCGTATGCCGGAAGGTCCTTAAAGAGGCACTACGCACATGAAAGCTGAATATAAGGAAGGTAAGAAACCAAAGTACAAGTCATGACCAATCATGCGAATAATGTCAATGTATTCTTTTGCCGGGTAGTCTATTGAACAGCCGCCAGCGAGTGTAGAACGGTCTAGCCGTTCGCTGGGCTGAATGACAAGACATCGAGGAGAAGCCATTGGCAGGCATGACACCACCCAAGAAAGCAGTTGGGGTTGCCGGCAAAGTGGAAGCAGAGCCAGAGTCGGAAAACTACCCCGCCCGACAAGTGTAGAGATCCCCTTGTCGAGCGAAAAGAAGGACTTCCAGACCTTGCACCTAGCCTTGCCAATGATCCTTACAAGTCACCAACAGCCGTTTCGAATGCATGCAGTCAAGGGATATATCGACAGCGGAGCCACTGGAAATTATATGGATCAAGAATTGGCTACAAGGATGAATCTTCCTCGCTGTGAAAAGGCAACAACAGATTTAGTCACCACTGTCGACGGGACTGAAATCGCTTCGGGCCCTGTAACGCACTCAATGACTGAGATGACACTTCTGTGCCAAGACGGACATCGGGAAGCCATTATGTTCGATATAATCAAGGCTTCACAATTCCAAATCATTCTGGGGATGCCATGGCTAGAATCACACAATCCTTGCATCGACTGGCGTGATAAGAGGCTAACCTTCTCAGGCAAATGTGCTTGCACCTGTTATCAAGTAAAAGAACCCTTGGTCAAGGAAGTGACAACGATCATGAGTCTGACTAGCCCACTGCCCCCGGTTTATCAAGATTATCAGGATGTTTTCCAGAAAGATCAAGCCAACACTCTCCCTCCCCATAGATCGTATGACGGTCAAATCGATCACATACCTGGCGCACAGATTCCATGCGGTCGAATCTATGCACTCACTGAACCTGAAAATCTGCATTTAAAGAAATATCTAGACCAGTGCCTGGCTAACGGTTTTATCCTTCCGTCCAAGTCACCGGCAGCTTCACCCTTATTCTTTGTGCCTAAGAAGGAAGGAGATCTTAGGACTTGCATCGATTACCGCGCATTGAACCAGGTCACTGTTAAAAACCGTTATCCCTTGCCCCTAATTCCTGAACTTTTGGATCAAGTTAAAGACGCCCAAATTTATACCAAGTTAGATCTCCGGGGGGCATACCACCTGGTACGAATCAAGAAAGGGGATGAATGGAAGACTGCCTTACGCACCAAATATGGCCTATTCGAATACCAAGTGATGCCCTTTGGCCTTTGTAACGCCCCAGCGGCATTCCAGTATTTCATGAATGACGTCCTGCAAGAATTGATTGATGTGTGGGTCGTAGTATACATCCACTACATTTTGGTATACTCCCCGTCTGAACAAGAACATGTGAAACACGTCTGTGCTGTTCTGGACAAACTTCGACAACACAGACTATTTGCAAAACTGGAAAAATGCTTCTTCCATGTTACGGAGGTCGAGTTCCTTGGATTTATCCTAACCCCTCAAGGTGTATGCATGGATTCGGAGAAGGTGGATGCCATCCTCAATCGGCCCTCTCCAACCTCAATTAAAGGAGTTCAGAGTATGCCGGGTTCGTGAACTTCTATCATTGTTTCATTCCAGGCTTTTCGCAGCTAGTGCATCCTATTACCTCTTTACTGCGAAAGAATAAACGTTTTCAATGGTCAGAGGAAGCAGAGAAGGCCTTCCAGGACTTAAAACAGAAATTCATCTCAGCTCCAATCCTGAAACATCCTCGTCCAGATCTACCATACGTGGTTGAGACCGACGCTTCCAGCTTGGCAATGGGAGCGGTTCTCTCGCAAAAGGATCCTGAATCCGGTCAGCTTCACCCTGTGGCCTTTTGTTCACGGAAATTCACGGCCCCAGAACTGAATTATGCCATTAAGGACAAAGAACTCTTTGCTATCAAGGCAGCCTTCAAGGCTTGGCGGCATTATCTCTTGGGAGCAAGGCATACGATCACGGTAATCACTGATCACCGCAATCTACAGTACCTAAAGGTGGCAAAGGCTCAATCATCTCGCCAACTCCGATGGGCATTATATTTTGCTGAATTCGACTTTGTAATCACTTATCACCCTGGTTGTCGAAATGGTAAGGCGGATGCTTTATCTCGTATAGGGGTAGACGAGGAGTCCATCAATCCTGACCCGGTGCCAATCATCCCTGGAGAAAAAATCTTAGGAATTACAACGTCTCTAACCTAAGATGACATCCACGAGGAAATCACTCATCTCATGGATACCAACACTCTGAAGGATTGGCCTACCAAAAGTGCTCACCACTCAGTCTCAAACCAATTACAATACTTTCAGGGACGTCTTTATCTGCCCAGCAAGGAACTTCAAGAAAAGGTCATCTCAAACTACCACGAATCACTGGTAGACGGTCACCCTGGAATCGCTCAGACTGAAGCCAAGATAAAGTGACACTTTTGGTGGCCGACATGGCATAAAGACATTAAACAGTTTGCGCTATCCTGTGGAGTCTGTGCACAAAACAAGGCTCTAAAGAAGAAATCACAGGCCAACTGCAACCACTGGATATTCCACCTACACCTTGGAATACATTGTCACTCGATTTTATAACTGACCTCCCTCCTTGTAATGGGTTCAACACAATTTTGGTGGTGGTGGACTTGTTTTCCAAGATGGCCCATTTCATCCCACTGAAGGGGTTACCCTCAGCTTCGATCTTGGCAAAAGAATTCATAGAACAAGTAGTCCGGATACATGCATTCCCTTCCATCCTGATTTCAGACAGTGGCAGTCAGTTTGTATCACGTTTCTGGAAAAAGTGCTGCGAGTTAGCTCAAATCGATGTAAGACTTTCCACCAATCACCATCCCCAGATTGATGGTCAAACTGAGAGGACCAATCAGACTTTAGAATAATACCTCAGATGTATGTTACACCAAACGGAAAACAGTTGGAATGACATTTTATGGATAACTGAATACGCCTACAACAACTCCCTGCACTCCAGCATCGGACAGAGTCCTTTCTATACTATTTACGGGTTGCATCCATGAACCTCTAATCTTGACCCGCCTCAACTTCTGGAAATGCCAGCAGTAAGATGTTTGCACACAACTATTACTCAAGCCTTCAAACAAGCAACTGACCATCTGAGACAAGCTAAAGAAAGATACAAGAAATCGGCATATATGCATAGAAGTGAAGCTCCAAAATATCGAGTTGGAGAAAAAGTCTGGCTGGCGTCGAAGCACATTCCAATGAAAGGAACCCACACCTTCACTCCCAGATATGTAGGTCCATACACCATTAAGGCCATCATCAATCCGGTAGCTGTGAAACTGGATTTACCTTCACACATGAGGATTCATCCCGTGTTTCATGTCTCACTTTCGAAACCATTGCAACCCGGAACCCGAGTACTGAAACCACCAAAACCAATCATAGTCGACGGGGAACCTGAATTCGAAGTTAAGGATATCCTGGACTCAAAAATCGTCAAATCAAAACTATTTTATCTAATACACTGGAAAGGATATGGACAACATGAAAGATCGTGGGAACCTAGCGAACACATTCATGCCCCACGGTTGTTGAAAAGGTTTCATCATAATCACCCAAACAAAACGGGACCAATGGGAGAACCCACCGTTAGGAGGTCCTTGGGGGGAAGTGCTGTCATGGTTCGTGCTCAAAACCCCCTGGATCCGATGGGCCCACCCCAGTCACTGACTCCCATAAGGGCTTATCAAGCCCCGAGGGAGTGTCCCAGTACCTCCTGGACTCAGTTCTGGCGCCGTTGGCGCCAGGCTCATAAAATGGGTTAAATCGCATGGAACTACTTACTCAGTCTAGTGAGGCTGAGCCTTTCTGCTTACCCAGGGTGTGGCTGAGGAACTACTTTACCTGAAAGGCAGGGTGTGGTAAAGGGACTACTTTACCTGGAACTAATTGCAAGGTTATTTAAGCCACGCCCTGCAGGCAGAACACACTTCGCGTTATTCTGCACTTCTGCAGCATAACGCTCACTGTGTCTGTCCTGTCCTCTAACTGCTACAGCCACGCCCGTCCAGAAATCCATCCATCGGTACCTGGAAGAAGAAAGACAAGAGAAAACAAAGTCAGTACAACAGCAAAGGCCTTACCTGCAGCATTCCATCCATCGGTTGCTCCTTCAGCCATTCCCCGGACCTCCGCACCTGCTGAAGGGAAGGTATCCGCTCAGGCATCTAATACTCACCCAGGGTCAGCATTCTTCCGGAACATCCTCGGAGCGGTTCTTCCATTCTTCATTCCGTAGCCGTGCCGCTTCTGCAAAGAAGGAAAAGAAACAGCAGGTTAGTCGCGCACGGAAGGGAAAACAGTTATTCAGACATTCAGCGCCACACTCTTGTGCTTCTACTCACCTGATGGAAATCTGCTCAGCATCTATGGAAGAGTTGATCCTCCATTCAAAATCTGCTTGAGACCGCACCTGAAAGAAAAGACAAAACACAAATCAAAAAAGGACTTTGGGCATAAAGACTTCACACACCTATACCAAGCAACCATTGGCGTAGAGACTTACCTGTTTGACCCACTCTCCAAGACTCCAAGGCAACGGCTCACCGGATCAATGAAGTAACTCGATCCAGGGAAAGACTGTGTTAATTGCGCCCCTGCTAGATTGCAGGAAGGAGAACCGACCTTACAAAACTCTAAGGTGAGATCAAAGAGGAGTAGGGCATCAGGTGGTTGAGGAGGTGGGTCCAATCCAACCGCACTCAGTAGCTAATATCTTATTCCAATCTTGCAGACAAGCGCCTCGTGGTGGTGATAACAAGAGAGAAGTCGCAGCAAGCATCGTCAATTGCGCAGTACCACGCCAGTGCAGACATCATTTGTGCAGCCATGTGCTACGCCCCTGTGGAGACCAGGTGAGCGTGACAGAACGCGAAGCCTTATACAAAATTCTCTACCTTGGCGTCATGGAAACCTCTGAGACAGACCAGCTAGCCCAGCTTTGGGGAAACTCAGGGCTGAGGTAAATTTAGCTCGGCAGGAAACCAATGCCTTGAGGAGAGAACTGATCGTAGCTAAGGATCGTACTGATGACCTCGCTAGACAACTGCTTCAGTCACAGGATGGGCAAACACTGTTACCAGGATTGGGGTCAACGGTTCCAATAACACCAAGCAATCCAGTCCAAGTGGTCCTTCAGGGGCCGTACCTGTGGCACCTCCAGAACGCTTTCTAGGAGACCCAAAAAGGTATGCAGTCTTTATAAATCAGTGCCGACTACATTTCCTATGTAGACCAGGAGCCTTTCCAAACTACCAATCTAAGGTGGCCTTTGTGCTTTCATACCTCAGTGGCAGTGCGGCGGAGTGGTCGTTACCACTAGTCAATCGGGACGATCCTATTTTGTGGGACTTTCAGAGGTTCCAATTGAACATGGAGAAGCTTTTTGCCCGCCACTCCCAGGGCCAGGCATTGGATAATGAGCTATTGTCTCTGCGTCAAGGCAATCAAGATCTGTTAACTTACATCGCAACCTTTAATAGGCTGGTAGTGGAAACCGACTGGCCAGACGACAAAAGAACAATGCTGTTTTACCGAGGTTTGAGAGGGGAGTTAAAGGATGTTTTAGCTCAAGTGGTCAACCCTCCCAGAGACTGTGCTGAATATATAGACTTGGTGGTTCAGCTTGATCACAGACTACAGAACCATAAGGCAGACCGAGCTAGAATGGACACTCAGGTATTTGTGCACCCAAAGAAAAATGCATCTAAAACCACTGTCTTGGCCGAACCCATGCAGATTGGAGGAGTGCGCGGGACATTGTCCGAGGCTGAAAGAGATCGGAGAAGACAACAACAATTGTGTTTGTATTGTGGGTCAGCTGGCCATTGCCTCCGAGAGTGCCCCGTGAAACCACCTGTTAGAATTCCTGTCTCAGGAACATGAGACACGGTTTTGGTAACTACAGTAAACCAACAATTGTACAGAATATCAGCATGAAAGGATACATGTAGGGTAGATGTTTTAAAAAAGGATACACGTAGAGTCTTCCGGAAATGACTCGATGTCCCTCGTATCTGTTGAATAGCGACCTTCCAACTGACGGCACTCTTTGACTGTTAAGGAAACAGCCCAAGGGAGGAATCAGTGTAAAGGGCGAGTAAGTATAGAGGAACCACCAGCCTATTAGGAGAAGGATAAGGGAGATATCAGGAGCTGATGGAAACAAAATAAGATAGAATGTTTCGGTTCGAAAACCACTGACCTGTTTTCTTTGAAGACGAAAAGGTAAGTAGGAACGATCAACCTGCTACTGAGTCTTTAGTAATTCCCCCTAGATAGGAGACTCCTAACCAACGACAGGGAAAGGAAGGTTAGTAGGGAAAACTAACCCGCACAAAACGAGGGCCACACTAGATTCGGGATGGTGCACGCAGGATAGCGTCCATAAAGTCCAGTGCACTTGATGTATGAAGGTGAAGAACAGAGACAAGTAACAATGGAAGTCCGTGAGAGGAGAAGAACCGAAAACAAGCTGGTAAGTCCTTTGCAGGAATTGCCCTCAGGGATAGTACAACAGAAGAGAGTAAAGTGAACCTCTCTCACCTGTGAAGGAGTAGGAATGTTCGCTCCGTAAATAGCTGGTTGGAGAAAATGGAAAGTAATGGTGAATCCAGAGCGCAGCCCCTCGGAGAGAACCGCAGGTACAACAATAGGAGGCTGCAGAGAGTTCGGAATATTTCAGGTTGCAGTCGCAGGGTAATGCGGCCAGGACAGCGGGGGCAGCCAGAACCGGATAATGGCCCCGCGGTGAAGACTGCAGGTGCCGCTTCGGGAGGTTGCAGAGTTTGGAATAATCAGGTGGCAGTCACAATGTAAAGAAGCCAGGTTGGCGACTCAATAGGAGATCGAGTAGCCAGAGAAGTCCGTGGAGGAAAGAAGCAAGAGCAACAGCTCCGGAACGTAGAACGAACAACAATCAGAAGCGCCGAACACCGGCACTTCCGGGTTTAAGTACGTGTCAGCTGATCAGCGCGTAACACAGGACCAACGCATTGTCAGCTGACTATCGCGTATGCCGGAAGGTCCTTAAAGAGGCACTACGCACATGAAAGCTGAATATAAGGAAGGTAAGAAACCAAAGTACAAGTCATGACCAATCATGCGAATAATGTCAATGTATTCTTTTGCCGGGTAGTCTATTGAACAGCCGCCAGTGAGTGTAGAACGGTCTAGCTGTTCGCTGGGCTGAATGACAAGACGTCGAGGAGAAGCCATTGGCAGGCATGACAGTGCCATCCCCCAAAGAGCGCCCCACCCCCCTAGAAGCGTGAAACTGGCGCAGCACTGTGGGGGCATGGATGTTGGACAATGGTTCCCAGGAACGATCCTCGGGGCCGTAACCCTTCCAATCAATGAGATAGTGAGGAACCCCAGCACGCAACCTAACATCCAGAATAGCCTTCACCTCGTACTCCTCCGAACCTCGTACCCAGACCGCCAGAGGCTTAACCGGCAACTGTGTTCCAGCGGCCAAAGGTTTAACGAGAGAGACGTGAAACACTGGATGAACCCTCCAACGAGAAGGCAGTTCCAAACGAACAGCCACAGGGTTAATAACTTTAGTAATCCTATAAGGACCCACAAAACGGGGCAGCAGTTTCTTTTTTCCAGGTATTTTCAGATGTTTAGTGGATAGCCAGACTGACATACCGACCTTGTATTGAGGAGCGACAAGTCTGTGTTTGTGAGCATGCTGTTTAGAGCGAGCCTGGGCTTCCTCCAGGTTCTTTTTGATCCTGGTCTGTAGGGAAGTGATGTTCCGCAGTTTGTTGACCGCCCCAGGGACAGAACCGGGCAATTCAGGATGAACCGGAATGGAACGAGGATGCTGACCATAGAGTGCGTAAAACGGTGATACGCCAGTAGAGGCATGCACCGAGTTATTGTACGCAAATTCGGCCGCAGGCAGAACTGCAAGCCAGGAGGACTGATGTTGTAGCAATAGACATCGTAGGTACTGTTCCATGACACCATTTACCCGTTCTGTCTGCCAGTCAGTCTGAGGGTGATAAGAACTAGATAGCCGTATGTCCATCAAAAGTGTAGAAGTTAAAGCCTTCCAGAAACGCGAAGCAAACTGTGATCCCCTGTCTGTGATCACTACTGCAGGAAGACCAAAAAATCGGAAGACGTGTTTCAGAAAGAGATCCGCCAAGACTATGGCAGTAGGAATACCTTGACATGGGATGAACAGGGCCATTTTAGTGAAGTAATCAACGACAACCCACACCATGTCAAATCCCTGTACGGGAGGTAATTCCACGACAAAGTCCATAGAAACCATGTACCAAGGTTTGTGTGGCACTGGTAAAGGCTGCAGCAATCCCATGGGTTTTCTCGATGTGAGTTTACATTGCGCGCATACAGCACAGGAAGAAACGTAGTCTATGACATCGCGTGACATACCTGCCACCAAGACCATCGCTGAACCAATTCCAAAGTCTTCTTTTGACCAGGATGGGCCGCGACCAATGAGTCATGACTCCATTCCATTGCCTTGAGACGGGTCTGATCCGTGGGTAAATACAAAAGACCGTTGTAGTACAGGAGACCATCGTTGACATCCAGATTCAATTCCAAAACCTTTTGCGGGTTTGGCGAGACCCATTTGGTTATTTCCTGTTTGAGGGAAGGTTGAACAGAACAACTGCAAATAACCTTTTCTGCCAATAAAGTGGGTTTTGGGTCAACACCATCGACCCGACCAGAATGGAGACGTGACAATGCGTCTGCTTTGGTGTGGTCTTTGGCTGGACGATAAGAGATATGGAAGTCAAACTGGGCAAAGAACGAGTGCCAACGAGCTTGTCTAGCAGTTAGGCATTTCATAGATTTTATTTCTTGAAGATTGCGATGGTCTGAATACACAAGTGCCGGATGTTTTGCCCCAAGAAGATGGTGTCTCCATGTTAAGAACGCGTCTTTTATCGCCAGTAGCTCTTTCTCTGTGACAGTGTAGTTCCTTTGATAAGGGGCTAGTTTACGTGAGAAAAACGCCACTGGGTGTTCCTCTCTAGTGTACATACATTCCTGTGAGAGGATAGCCCCTATAGCCAAACTGGAAGCGTCAGCCTCTACTATAAAGGGTATATCAGGATCTGGATGCTGTAGGACAGGGGCTGATGTAAAGGCCTCTTTCAGCATATCAAAGGCCTTTTGTGCCTCTGTTGACCAGTGAAATGGAGCTTTAGGACTGGTCAAGGCTGTGAGCTGTGCTACTGTCTTAGAAAAAGAGTGGATGAATCTCCGATAAAAGTTTGCGAAGCCCAGGAAGGATTGTAAGGTTTTGACTGTGTTGGGAACAGGCCAGTCTAGGATTGCTTTGACCTTGGAATGACTCATTCTCACCCCCTTATTGGTGATATCATACCCAAGGAATTCAACTTCCTGAGTGTGGAATACACATTTTTCGGCTTTAACAAATAGGTGGTTTTCTCTCAATCTTTGAATGACTTTGGTAACATGTGTGAGGTGATCCTCCATGGAGGTCGAATAGATCAGGATGTCATCTAGGTAGACGACCATGAATTGGTCAATGTAGTCGCTGAAGATATCATTCATAAAATATTGGAACGTTGCGGGGGCGTTGCACAATCCGAAAGGCATGACTAAATACTCATAGAGACCGTACCAGGTCTTAAAAGCGGTCTTCCATTCGTCGCCTTGGCGAATACGTACGAGATTGTACGCCCCCCGCAAGTCCAGTTTAGTGAAGATGACAGAAGCACCCAGTTGGTCTAGGAGTACATTGATTAACGGTAACGGGTACTGATTTTTTACAGTGATAGCATTAAGGGCCCTATAGTCAATGCAGGGGCGTAGGTCCCATTCTTTCTTCGGGACGAAGAACAGGGGTGAAGCAGCTGGTGACCAAGAAGAGCGTATAAAACCGTTTTCCAGGGCTTTATCGATATACTCTTTCAGTACTTCATCCTCCCGTTGGGTAAGTGAATAGACGCGCCCTGTAGGAGTCTTGGCGCCAGCCACCAACTCTATAGGACAGTCATAAGGCCTGTGAGGTGGTAACACTTCTGCTTTACCTTTATCAAACACATCGGCGTATGCCCCGTACTCTTTAGGTACCAGGATGGGCTTGTTAGTAAGCGAGCCGATGCTAGGAGCCCCCACTAGGAATGCCAACACTGGAGAATGGCTCCCTTTAGATCCCGAAAGGCACTTATTGTTGCAATAATCCGAGGGGTATTGGATGAGGCCTGTGGTCCAGTCAATGATAGGATTATGCAGTTTGAGCCATGACAATCCCAATATCAAAGGGTGTTGAGGTGCAGCTATCACATCAAAGACCAAGAGTTCCGTGTGACCATCAGGTAAAGACAGCTTAACTGGGATGGTCTCTTCTGTTACCAACCCAGAAGACAAAGAAGAACCATCGATGTTATGAACAGCTTCTGGAACCAATTTAGCAACCGTGGGTATAGCTGACCGGGCCACAAACGTTACATCCATGTAGCAATTAGAGGCGCCTGAATCAAACATAGCTAGGGATCGTAAAGTCGTCCCGTTAAATTCTAAGGGCACAGGCACTGATATGGAGGAAGCCATGTAGACAGAGGAGTCCTGTTTGGTACTCGGCAAAGGGACCCCTGCTATTGCCGAGCTTTGACGTTTCCCGGCTTTCTAGGTGGTTTCTTGGGGCAGGACGCTAATATGTGTTCAGGAGAGCCACAGTACATACATAAGTGGTTCTTGCGGTGGTTTTCACGTTCAGAATTAGACAGGCGGACGCGTACTGTGCCTATTTGCATAGGTTCAGGTTCGCAAGTAGCGGAGTGAGAAGCTTCAGAACGCCCAGGTGTTGACATGAAGAGTTTCTTTTCTCCTTTCCTGGCGGATCGTCGGGCGTCTATTTGGAGGACCAGATCTAGGAGATCCGAAAATGCTGACGGAACCACAGGGACCGCTGACAAGGCGTCTTTCAACTCTTCAGATAAGCCTTTATAGAAGACTGCTGACTTCTTGTCCTCAGGCCATTGGGTTTCTGCTGTGAGTTGATTGAAACGAGCAAGGTATGTCAACAAGCTTTGATTGCCTTGCTGTATGTTTAATAGTTCAAGATCCGTAGCCTGGGTAGCGTGTCGCATATCGAAAATTCTACCCATGGCCAACAATAGAGCGTCACAGTCATACAACAAAGGACTGTTTGATTCGAGCAAAGGATTAGCCCATGCTGCAGCCGTTCCCCCTAGATAGGACAGCACGAATGCTGCTTTAGTGGTCAAATCTGGGAAAGAGCTGGGTCGACATAGAAAGTGAAGCCGACACTGGTTTACAAAGGTGCGAAAGTTCCTAGGTTCCCCCATAAACCTCACCGGAGGGGCTAAAGGAAACTGGGTTGGCATGAGCACCTGTACGGGGTCCCTTTGAGTGGCCTGAAGACCCGAACCCGAGGCCACGGGATTCAAGCCTGCCACCCCCT
The DNA here is from genome assembly GCF_040938575.1 of Ambystoma mexicanum. Lineage (NCBI taxonomy): Eukaryota > Metazoa > Chordata > Amphibia > Caudata > Ambystomatidae > Ambystoma > Ambystoma mexicanum. The sequence continues at coordinate 698,272,521 of NC_090932.1, read as the reverse complement.
GTGGAGATGCGTGTATGGAATCTTGCAGCATGTCCATGCGGTGGCGCAATGTATCCTGAGCTGATATCATTTCCTGTCTCAGGTCAGCCACCAGCTGTGTGAGTACAGTTAAGGGATCGGAACCCTCCATTTTAGGCTTCTGATTCTGTTAGAATTCCTGTCTCAGGAACATGAGACACGGTTTTGGTAACTACAGTAAACCAACAATTGTACAGAATATCAGCATGAAAGGATACATGTAGGGTAGATGTTATCAAAAGGATACACGTAGAGTCTTCCGGAAATGACTCGATGTCCCTCCTATCTGTTGAATAGCGACCTTCCAACTGATGGCACTCTTTGACTGTTAAGGAAACAGCCCAAGGGAGGAATCAGTAGAAAGGGCAAGTAAGTATAGAGGAACCACCAGCCTATTAGGAGAAGGATAAGGGAGATATCAGGAGCTGATGGAAACAAAATAAGATAGAATGTTTCGGTTCGAAAACCACTGACCTGTTTTCTTTGAAGACAAAAAGGTAAGTAGGAACGATCAACCTGCTACTGAGTCTTTAGTAATTCCCCCTAGATAGGAAACTCCTACCCAACGACAGGGAAAGGAAGGTTAGTAGGGAAAACTAACCCGCACGAAACGAGGGCCACACTAGATTCGGGATGGTGCACGCAGGATAGCGTCCATAAAGTCCAGTGCACTTGATGTATGAAGGTGAAGAACAGAGACAAGTAACAATGGAAGTCCGTGAGAGGAGAAGAACCGAAAACAAGTTGGTAAGTCCTTTGCAGGAATTGCCCTCAGGGATAGTACAACAGAAGAGAGTAAAGTGAACCTCTCTCACCTGTGAAGGAGTAGGAATGTTCGCTCCGTAAATAGCTGGTTGGAGAAAATGGAAAGTAATGGTGAATCCAGAGCGCAGCCCCTCGGAGAGAACCGCAGGTACAACAATAGGAGGCTGCAGAGAGTTCGGAATATTTCAGGTTGCAGTCGCAGGGTAATGCGGCCAGGACAGCGGGGGCAGCCAGAACCGGATAATGGCCCCGCGGTGAAGACTGCAGGTGCCGCTTCGGGAGGTTGCAGAGTTTGGAATAATCAGGTGGCAGTCACAATGTAAAGAAGCCAGGTTGGCGACTCAATAGGAGATCGAGTAGCCAGAGAAGTCCGTGGAGGAAAGAAGCAAGAGCAACGGCTCCGGAACGTAGAACGAACAACGATCAGAAGCGCCGAACACCGGCACTTCCGGGTTTAAGTACGTGTCAGCTGATCAGCGCGTAACACAGGACCAACACATTGTCAGCTGACTATCGCGTATGCCGGAAGGTCCTTAAAGAGGCACTACGCACATGAAAGCTGAATATAAGGAAGGTAAGAAACCAAAGTACAAGTCATGACCAATCATGCGAATAATGTCAATGTATTCTTTTGCCGGGTAGTCTATTGAACAGCCGCCAGCGAGTGTAGAACGGTCTAGCCGTTCGCTGGGCTGAATGACAAGACGTCGAGGAGAAGCCATTGGCAGGCATGACACCACCCAAGAAAGCAGTTGGGGTTGCCGGCAAAGTGGAAGCAGAGCCAGAGTCGGAAAACTACCCCGCCCGACAAGTGTAGAGGTCCGCTTGTCGAGCGAAAAGAAGGACTTCCAGACCTTGCACCTAGCCTTGCCAATGATCCTTACAAGTCACCAACAGCTGTTTCGAATGCATGCAGTCAAGGGATATGTCGACAGCGGAGCCACTGGAAATTATATGGATCAAGAATTGGCTACAAGGATGAATCTTCCTCGCTGTGAAAAGGCAACAACAGATTTAGTCACCACTGTCGACGGGACTGAAATCGCTTCGGGCCCTGTAACGCACTCAATGACTGAGATGACACTTCTGTGCCAAGACGGACATCGGGAAGCCATTATGTTCGATATAATCAAGGCTTCACAATTCCAAATCATTCTGGGGATGCCATGGCTAGAATCACACAATCCTTGCATCGACTGGCGTGATAAGAGGCTAACCTTCTCAGGCGAATGTGCTTGTACCTGTTATCAAGTAAAAGAACCCTTGGTCAAGGAAGTGACAACGATCATGAGTCTGACTAGCCCACTGCCCCCGGTTTATCAAGATTATCAGGATGTTTTCCAGAAAGATCAAGCCAACACTCTCCCTCCCCATAGATCGTATGACGGTCAAATCGATCACATACCTGGCGCACAGATTCCATGCGGTCGAATCTATGCACTCACTGAACCTGAAAATCTGCATTTAAAGAAATATCTAGACCAGTGCCTGGCTAACGGTTTTATCCTTCCGTCCAAGTCACCGTCAGCTTCACCCTTATTCTTTGTGCCTAAGAAGGAAGGAGATCTTAGGACTTGCATCGATTACCGCGCATTGAACCAGGTCACTGTTAAAAACCGTTATCCCTTGCCCCTAATTCCTGAACTTTTGGATCAAGTTAAAGACGCCCAAATTTATACCAAGTTAGATCTCCGGGGGGCATACCACCTGGTACGAATCAAGAAAGGGGATGAATGGAAGACTGCCTTATGCACCAAATATGGCCTATTCGAATACCAGGTGATGCCCTTTGGCCTTTGTAACGCCCCAGCGGCATTCCATATTTCATGAATGACGTCCTGCAAGAATTGATTGATGTGTGGGTCGTAGTATACATCCACTACATTTTGGTATACTCCCCGTCTGAACAAGAACATGTGAAACACGTCTGTGCTGTTCTGGACAAACTTCGACAACACAGACTATTTGCAAAACTGGAAAAATGCTTCTTCCATGTTACGGAGGTCGAGTTCCTTGGATTTATCCTAACCCCTCAAGGTGTATGCATGGATTCGCAGAAGGTGGATGCCATCCTCAATTGGCCCTCTCCAACCTCAATTAAAGGAGTTCAGAGTATGCCGGGTTCGTGAACTTCTATCATTGTTTCATTCCAGGCTTTTCGCAGCTAGTGCATCCTATTACCTCTTTACTGCGAAAGAATAAACATTTTCAATGGTCAGAGGAAGCAGAGAAGGCCTTCCAGGACTTAAAACAGAAATTCATCTCAGCTCCAATCCTGAAACATCCTCGTCCAGATCTACCATACGTGGTTGAGATCGACGCTTCCAGCTTGGCAATGGGAGCGGTTCTCTCGCAAAAGGATCCTGAATCCGGTCAGCTTCACCCTGTGGCCTTTTGTTCACGGAAATTCACGGCCCCAGAACTGAATTATGCCATTAAGGACAAAGAACTCTTTGCTATCAAGGCAGCCTTCAAGGCTTGGAGGCATTATTTCTTGGGAGCAAGGCATACGATCACGGTAATCACTGATCACCGCAATCTACAGTACCTAAAGGTGGCAAAGGCTCAATCATCTCGCCAACTCCGATGGGCATTATTTTTTGCTGAATTCGACTTTGTAATCACTTATCACCCTGGTTGTCGAAATGGTAAGGCGGATGCTTTATCTCGTATAGGGGTAGACGAGGAGTCCATCAATCCTGACCCGGTGCCAATCATCCCTGGAGAAAAAATCTTAGGAATTACAACGTCTCTAACCTAAGATGACATCCACGAGGAAATCACTCATCTCATGGATACCAACACTCTGAAGGATTGGCCTCCCAAAAGTGCTCACCACTCAGTCTCAAACCAATTACAATACTTTCAGGGACGTCTTTATCTGCCCAGCAAGGAATTTCAAGAAAAGGTCATCTCAAACTACCACGAATCACTGGTAGAAGGTCATCCTGGAATCGCTCAGACTGAAGCCAAGATAAAGTGACACTTTTGGTGGCCGACATGGCATAAAGACATTAAACAGTTTGTGCTATCCTGTGGAGTCTGTGCACAAAACAAGGCTCTAAAGAAGAAATCACCAGGCCAACTGCAACCACTGGATATTCCACCTACACCTTGGAATACATTGTCACTCGATTTTATAACTGACCTCCCTCCTTGTAATGGGTTCAACACAATTTTGGTGGTGGTGGACTTGTTTTCCAAGATGGCCCATTTCATCCCACTGAAGGGGTTACCCTCAGCTTCGATCTTGGCAAAAGAATTCATAGAACAAGTAGTCCGGATACATGCATTCCCTTCCATCCTGATTTCAGACAGTGGCAGTCAGTTTGTATCACGTTTATGGAAAAAGTGCTGCGAGTTAGCTCAAATCGATGTAAGACTTTCCACCAATCACCATCCCCAGATTGATGGTCAAACTGAGAGGACCAATCAGACTTTAGAACAATACCTCAGATGTATGTTACACCAAACGGAAAACAGTTGGAATGACATTTTATGGATAACTGAATACGCCTACAACAACTCCCTGCACTCCAGCATCGGACAGAGTCCTTTCTATACTATTTACGGGTTGCATCCATGAACCTCTAATCTTGACCCGCCTCAACTTCTGGAAATGCCAGCAGTAAGATGTTTGCACACAACTATTACTCAAGCCTTCAAACAAGCAACTGACCATCTGAGACAAGCTAAAGAAAGATACAAGAAATCGGCATATATGCATAGAAGTGAAGCTCCAAAATATCGAGTTGGAGATAAAGTCTGGCTGGCGTTGAAGCACATTCCAATGAAAGGAACCCACACCTTCACTCCCAGATATGTAGGTCCATACACCATTAAGGCCATCATCAATCCGGTAGCTGTGAAACTGGATTTACCTTCACACATGAGGATTCATCCCGTGTTTCATGTCTCACTTTTGAAACCATTGCAACCCGGAACCCGAGTACTGAAACCACCAAAACCAATCATAGTCGACGGGGAACCTGAATTCGAAGTTAAGGATATCCTGGACTCAAAAATCGTCAAATCAAAACTATTTTATCTAATACACTGGAAAGGATATGGACAACATGAAAGATCGTGGGAACCTAGCGAACACATTCATGCCCCACGGTTGTTGAAGAGGTTTCATCATAATCACCCAAACAAAACGGGACCAATGGGAGAACCCACCGTTAGGAGGTCCTTGGGGGGAAGTGCTGTCATGGTTCGTGCTCAAAACCCCCTGGATCCGATGGGCCCACCCCAGTCACTGACTCCCATAAGGGCTTATCAAGCCCCGAGGGAGTGTCCCAGTACCTCCTGGACTCAGTTCTGGCGCCGTTGGCGCCAGGCTCATAAAATGGGTTAAATCGCATGGAACTACTTACTCAGTCTAGTGAGGCTGAGCCTTTCTGCTTACCCAGGGTGTGGCTGAGGAACTACTTTACCTGAAAGGCAGCGTGTGGTAAAGGGACTACTTTACCTGGAACTAATTGCAAGGTTATTTAAGCCACGCCCTGCAGGCAGAACACACTTCGCGTTATTCTGCACTTCTGCAGCATAACGCTCACTGTGTCTGTCCTGTCCTCTAACTGCTACAGCCACGCCCGTCCAGAAATCCATCCATCGGTACCTGGAAGAAGAAAGACAAGAGAAAACAAAGTCAGTACAACAGCAAAGGCCTTACCTGCAGCATTCCATCCATCGGTTGCTCCTTCAGCCATTCCCCGGACCTCCGCACCTGCTGAAGGGAAGGTATCCGCTCAGGCATCTAATACTCACCCAGGGTCAGCATTCTTCCGGAACATCCTCGGAGCGGTTCTTCCATTCTTCATTCCGTAGCCGCGCCGCTTCTGCAAAGAAGGAAAAGAAACAGCAGGTTAGTCGCGCACGGAAGGGAAAACAGTTATTCAGACATTCAGCGCCACACTCTTGTGCTTCTACTCACCTGATGGAAATCTGCTCAGCATCTATGGAAGAGTTGATCCTCCATTCAAAATCCGCTTGAGACCGCACCTGAAAGAAAAGACAAAACACAAATCAAAAAAGGACTTTGGGCATAAAGACTTCACACACCTATACCAAGCAACCATTGGCATAGAGACTTACCTGTTTGACCCACTCTCCAAGACTCCAAGGCAACGGCTCACCGGATCAATGAAGTAACTCGATCCAGGGAAAGACTGTGTTAATTGCGCCCCTGCTAGATTGCAGGAAGGAGAACCGACCTTACAAAACTCTAAGGTGAGATCAAAGAGGAGTAGGGCATCAGGTGGTTGAGGAGGTGGGTCCAATCCAACCCCACTCAGTAGCTAATATCTTATTCCGATCGTGCAGACAAACGCCTCGTGGGGGTGATAACAAGAGAGAAGTCGCACCAAACATCACCAACTGCGCAGGACCACGCCAGTGCATACATCATTCGTGCAGCCACGTGCTACGCCCCCGTGGAGACCAGGTGAGCGTGACACAACAACACAGAACACCCAGACAGACAGACCTGGCTATCAAACATGAACTCTGAGTTCTTCACAACTGAACTCACCTCCTGCGCCAATTCCCTCGATTTCCACATCCACATCCACAAACACCTCTCCTTCAAGACACACATAGATAATAAAACTCAGACAACTTGGTATCAGCTCTCTCTCCTGCGAAAAGTAAAGCCCTTCCTCTCTCCGGACAGCTTTAGATCCACTGTTCAAGCCCTGCTCCTATCCCACCTGGATGGGACAATGCACTCCTCAAATGCCTCTCGTCATCCTCCCTTGTGCCCCAGAGAAGTGTCCTACCTTCAGTCACATGCTTCATCAAGGCTCTACGCAGATAAAACCACATCACCCCGGGTCTCATTGACCTTTCTCTAGTTCCCACTGCACGCACAAATCACCTTCAAGTCTTGCTACTTCACCTATAAGGCAGTCACCATCAAGTCCCTCAGCTATCTCGCTGAGAAACTCTGCATCTCTGGCAAACAGCGCATCATCAGAAGCCAGGACACGTGCAGACTTGAAATCCACTGCTGCAAAAAGGAAAGGCCCAGAAAACAAGCCTTCTCTGCCTACGCACCAAGACTTTGGGACCTCCTCCCCGTCGGCATCAGACTCACCCCCACGCTCCTACAATTCAGAAAATACTCCATACTCTCCACCTCAACACCTAAGCCATCACGCTGCCCCTCGTGCCACCTGACTCGCTAGATGCCGCTGACCCCTCTCCTCCCTGCCACCCGATACAGCTGTAGCCCTCCTCTTTTCCCCTCTGTATCCTACCCCTCAGGGTGTATCGCCTGATTGAAATCCTTAAGAGTTGTTAACACTGAAAAGTGCTCTGTTCTGCATCTGTAAAGTTGTACACCTCTGTGTAGCACTCCGTTATGTATCTGTATTGGTGTATTCCTCTGTAAAGTGCTCCATTGCTTCTTCAAGCTAGGTACGTGCCCAATAAATATAACAAAAATAACAATAATAATAGTATTCGGTACTATGTCCATCTCAGCCTTTGAAGTTTACATTATTACTTAGGTTGGGCCAGCTTCCTACATTATCTGTAACGGGCCCACAAATAGGTCTCTGACTGGAGAAAAGAACATGCAGGGTTTGTAATCATAAGGGAATAATAGAAACCAACAGATATGCGTCATCCTCGTGTGAAGCACTTGGAAGTGTATATATGCGGCTCACGGTTAGCTTTGTACATGATCCTGTTAACATCAGTACCCCGGAGATCTGAACATACTGTAAGAATTCAGGTGACAGAGCGTACAAAATCGACCTTTATTGAGTCTAGCATGTGTTTTTTACCCATACTCAAGTCTGTAAACCTAGACACAGGGATATTTTAATAGTATGTGATGGGACAAGCTTATTGTTGCTAGATTGTGCAATTTGTGTGTGAATGTTAGTATAATGTAAATTATGCATTTATCTACATATTTAATCATTTATCTTGAATCATTTATTATTTATTTTGAATCAATTACCATTTTATAATTCATTTTTTAAATGAGATATCGTTGTTATAATGTATAACTATACATTATTATGTGAAATGTTTTACATGAACTGTATCACATTAAAAGTAAAATAAAAGTAAAATAGAAAAATAAAATGAAACAAAAGGCAATTGAGCCAACTATAAAGAGGAACTGTAGGCCAAATTTGGTGGATAAGGGATTATATTGTGAAAATATAGAACATTAGAACAATGCAGTTGCTGCTATTTCAAATTGTGTGCAAGACGAAGCTGAAAAAACATCCAGTCGCAGATGGATAGAAAATAAAACAATGATGAAATGTACGCCTGGACAGATTTGTATCCCTCTGCAGGTGTAATCACCAAGATAAGCAAGCCCAAGCATGTAAATAGAACCATAGTGCAACCTACAGAAAATACGGACACATATATCAATGATACTAGCCTGCTCGAAATTGGAAAATAGAATTCCCACTCGGGAGCACCAGGAAAGTGATCAAGAGGCTCAGAAAAATTCCCTTAACTCCCTACTATTGGAGGATATCCCCTCACTTCTAACAGAACATGACCTAGAAGGTGATGCCTCAAAAAAAGACACTTCAATGCTGTCCACCTTATTCCGAATCCTCAAAACTCCATCAGACATTGAGAGATCTGCATGACAAGATTAAGTTGAGCCCGCCCTCAATATCAGCTCTATATATGGTGTTCAGTTCCTTCGTCCACCTGTATGGCAACATACAGATGGAGGGGAAAGCTCACACCTTAATGCTCAGTGAAATCAAATTGATAATGGAAGATTGGGTCCAGATAGATACAACAAAACTGACGTTTCACATGGTGTTGCTTTGTATGCCTGTAAAGACTGGTAGGGGGTGTCTGTACTTCCGCTCTCTATATGGTAGAGGAGAGGCACAGAGGACCCCAGCCAAGATTCTCTATAAGGTAGCAATGGACAAGCAATCAAGGCCTAGCTTCTCAGGAGGTGATGCGGGCTGGTTCCTAAGTACAGTGTAGTCCCCGAACCCCCACAAAGGAATGTCCACACACTGTATTACTGAAAACACAGTCTTTATATAATTAATATTCAAAGGTATGTACACAATCACAATAACGCACTTTGTACTCAGAAGTCAATAATGATAAATATATACAATTCTAAAGTGGTACCACTAATGTTATCGAATCTCATTAAAGTGCATCAACTGTATGGTTAAAATGTCACACAGATTAATAACGAGGAAACCAGCAATAGAGATAGGCAGGAACGTAAGATGGTTGAAACAATAGGCAGAATGCTGGCCCCGTTACCTACACACAGTTCTGTGTGGAGATCCCGCCACCTGGGCAACCTGTAAAATAAGGATATATCGCACAAGCCCAGTCCATATGTTCAATAGACTCACTTCTTCCTATTAAGGTTTTACCCCCCCAATTTACCTGGTGGAGTAGAGTTCTCCGACGATGCGTCGACCAATCCTTCTTGAGTGCCTCCCTTTCAGGCGGGAGCCACGGATCGTCGAGAGGTGTAGGGGAACTTGGCGTTCGGTGTCGGGGAATCGACGGCCCTTCTTGAGTGCCCTCCCTTTAAGGCAGGAGTCACGGGTCGTCGAACGTCCGACGGTGAACAGGGTGAACTACGGCAGGGAAGTGGCAGCTTTGTTCCTAGCAGGGCTCGCCGATGACAGAGCATTTGCGTCCTGCAAGGAAGAGGCGTGCGGGGCACCTTGGTGACGATAGTTCTGGACCGCAAAGAGATGATGAAGAACTGTGGCCCAGCAAGGGCGTCGAGTCGTCGGCGTCTCTGTGGTCCTTAGGTGGCGGGAAACCCACCGGTGGATGCTCCTCGGCGCGTCGATGGTCAGGCCTTCTCCAGCGGGAGACAAGTGGGTGACTATGCAGACGAGAGCGTCCGATGATCAATGGAAGTTCTTAGGCAAACAGGAGCACGGCGGCTCTGGTCGGCGACGGCGGTCGTCGACAGTGGTGGACAACAGTCCGAGTGCTTCTCCTTGGAGTTCCGCAGCAGTCCCCGTATCGGGTCAGCAGCCTGTCGAAGGTCTGTCTACCAGGGAGCGTTGGCAAAGATCAGCTGTGCACGATGGTTCCTCGTAGCTCGGGAAGAGGGCGCCTTACCAGGTCCTCTCTGGGTCAGACCTTGGAGGCACAGCAGCTTTCAGATTGTGAAGGAGAGCAACAGCAATTCTTCTCGTCCAGCAGGTCTTCAAGGTCAAGCGTCAGTTACTCCAGTTACTCGTCGTAGTGGACTTCAGCTTCTGAATACGATTCCTAGCAGTGAGAGGTCCCCAGATATACTGTTGATCTCCCATTCATTCCGCTGGGTCACACTCAAGCATCCAATCACGACTACAGGCATTCGTGCAGGCAGGCAGCCAATCAGGCACACGAGGTATTCAGGCCATTCACTTCTCTCCAGACACTCACAAAACGTTATGTGTATTGGGACAAGAACCGAGCCATTCAACACTCCAAGCTACATTCATACCGGTTTCGGGCAGGGTTGTCTCAGTCATTGTGTCAACCACCAGATACTAGACACCCACAACACAGAATGCATATTCGTCACACACTCTATTCACCCAGGTCCCACCCACAGTAGGTACCCACAACATACATCACCGGGAAGGCTCCAGCCAGTCTGGCCGGCCTTCACAACAACACCATATATGGCACTTCCACCCAACAGTCAGTCAGGGGGAAGGGACAGAGTCAGGGCTTCCCAGGACTTTCGGAAAACAAGGTAATGGGGAATAGAAAGCAAGAGGCCACAGGGGCCATCTTGTTTTCCATCAGGAATCAACGGATCCCAATGGCAGGGCCGGGGTATCCCAAAATGGAGGATACGCCGCGCACCTGTCAATTTCAGCATGGAGATGCCACCAGCCCATACCCTGCTCTGCGGGCCACCCACAGGTGCCCAAACACATACACTAGGGGCACAGGGTTGTACCCCTGCCCATGGGTGCCATAAGGGTATCCCACGGGTCCGTTCACCAAACCAAAAGAGAGAGAGCTGCACCGCCAGGAGTCCCACAGGAACTCCTGTGTGGAAAACACAACAGAACACACGATAAAAAGCAGTAAAGGACAAGGATACGGAGGCCCTGTCCCTCTGATGCATTTCCAGCATCACAATGCCCATGACCCTACTTTACCGGCGATACAAGTGAGCAGAATTACCCACCAGAAGGAAAATCCTGCAAATTCAAGTAATGTGGTGGAAAAGTTATCAAGAAAGCGAAAAGCACCCACCAGTACAAGTGAGAAGACAAATGAGCAACAAATTAAGAAATCAAAGAATTAGAAAAGAAAAGGAGTTAGTCGAAGGAACTCTAGACATTTTTGAGAGCTCTACACCTAATGGAAAAGCAATCGCTGCCTAAAAGATCAATTGAATGACAAGGACATACCAATTAACTCCAAACATTCTTCTTGTTATTCTGCCGTTCTTAAAGCAATAAAATCAAGACATATTCAATGGGGCAGTGCGGACGCTATTAATACAATCTTACCTTCACTGAGATCGCAACTGAAATAATAAAACCAGCTCCTCTAAAAAAGATATCAAATGCAGTGCCCGTGGCAAGTGTCCAAGGTGAAAACATTGAAACACAACATACTGCTCAGACACAGACAGCCATCCCTGCCACTATCTTTAAACACTGTATGGATTTCACCTCAGATCAATGAAGATAAAGTAAGTCTCCTGCAGCTCTTTAACTACGATCTCCTTGGGGTGCTGTGAGGGGTCAGCAATGCAAGACGGACAACTGTTTGATGATTGTTCAAAACATTCAATTTTTCTTATAGAAAAATAAACTAAACATGCCTCACTATCCCTACTCTGCTGAAGATGTCCCTGCCTAACCAAAGCTAAAGGGAAACACTCTAACAAAGGATGTCTGTCCCTCACACTAAACAACATATATACAAAGACAATATATGGCAGTTCATATAACACCTGTCAATAACCTGGGTGGATTCCCTTCCAAAAAATTCAAAGTGAACTCTTCTTCAATGTTCAACCAAAGAAAGAAAGAAATCCTTGTAGGCAGGACAGTCTCAAACAAGTTCTTGATGTTTCAATGTCTAAGTAAACTTTTGTTAACCAAAGTTCCAACAATATCAAATCTTTTCTCCTTGCTGAAAGATGGACTTTCCACTTCCTTTGAACAGCACCAATGGTAATACCAGCCACAATGCTTCATCGCCACTTCCAGCAATTCAAGAAGACTTGCCACAGTTCACCAGAAATGTAACTTCTATCAAAGTCAGTATAACATAGTTCTTGGTTAACAGTTAGAATGTCTTCAGTTAAAAGAATCAGGATTCACAATAGATATATTTGGCAGGATGATTTCACAGTGTTGCTACTTCCACTTCAAACAATTTTGCTTATACTCAAATTTACCATGAGAACAGTCTCCTTTACCTCATAGTACTCCACTTTGTTTAGGCTATTGGAATTTTGCATCTACTGACAACCAGATATACCAGGAGTATTTTGGACTACTACTACTACAGCTTCAGTAATTTGGGACTTCAAGACATTCCTGACAAGATTCACGTTCAAGTACCTCAACATCTTCAAGTAGGCAAGGCACTCTCTCTTTCAATATTTTATTTATTTATTTGCATTTGTTAAGTGCACTTGCAGCCCGTGGGCATCTAGGCGCTGTTACAAGAATATGTAAGAAATGTTGATTAAGGTTAACAGATGTCTATTAGTTACAGAGGGCAGCAGGGTAACGGGCAGAAGCAAATAAACAGTGGTTAGGTATACAGCTTGCATGAAGAGAGTAGGTCTCCAGATAAAGGTCCTCATCACGACTTGGGCGGTAACGGTAACACTATTAGCGCAGGCGATATTAGCCCTACAGCCAAACTCCCCGGCGCTAATAGCGCCGGATCACAAGTTTGGCTGTAATGTCAATCCCCATTCCCCATTGAGCCCATTCGGGAATGCCCCATTCCCCATTGGGCTCAATGGGGAAATTTTGCGCTAATACCGCCAGCGGATTTCCCGCCGGCGGTAATAGCACGAATTTTCGGCAGATTTCCCCCCAGCTCAGAGCTGGGGAGAAATCCGCCGAAGTTCTGCTTTGTGGGCCCTTAAATCCGGCGGTAATAGCACTACCGCCGGATTTAAGGGTTACCGCCAAAGTCGTGATGAGGCCCAAAGAGTTTGGTTTTGATGGCTCTCCGGAAGGCATGGTGCGAGTCTATCATTCTTAGGTGAAAGGGAAGAGCATTCCAGTGGGTGGCTGCCAGGGTGGGGAAGCTAGAACCTCCCACGCTGGCTTTTCGGTTTTGGGAGTGACGATCATGTTAGAATAGCACTTTCTGAGTGGTCTGGTGGCGTTGTGCTTTGTGATTCGCTGAGCAAGATATGGAGGAGCGAGCTCATGGAGGCACTTGTGCATGATGGCCAAGGTTTTGATCACAATCCTCTCTTTGACAGGGAGCCAGTGGGCCTGCCTTCTAACTTCGGATATGTGATCTTTCCTGGAGGTTCCTGTGGCTGCCCTAAGGGCTTTATTTTGGACAAGCTGGAGTTTGGTTACATTTTTGCACGATGTCCCCAGGAGTAGGGCATTTCAGTAATCAAGCCTAGAACCAATTATGGCCCTGGCAATTGTGAGGCAGTTCTGGCGTGAGAGGTAGGGTCTGGCTGCGTTAATGACTTTGGAGTAATAGGCAGATGAGGACGCAATGGCCTTAACCTGCCCGTCCATGGTAAGGTTGGAGTCCAGGTAGACTCCAAGTGTCTTTACATTATTGGAGACCTTAATGGGGATGTTGTCAATAGTGAAGGATAGGTACTGTTCACCAAGGTTGCCGAGAGTAGTGGGTGACCCAATGAGCAGAAGTTCTGTTTTTTCACTATTGAGGCAGAGCCAGTTGTCTGCCATCCACGATTGGATAGTGGAGTAAATGGTAGTGAGTGTTTTGGCGTCTGCCTCGTAGTCTCCAGTGAATGGGATGAGCACCTGTGTGTCATCCGCATAATTGGTGTACGAGATGAGCAGGGAGTCAAGATGCTGAACAAGGGCCTCGTGAAGAGGTTGTAGAGAGTGGGCGCAATGCAGGAGCCCTGCGGAACCCCACATTTAATGTAGCTAGGGGTGGCAGAGGCTGAGTCGGAGAAGACTCTCATGGCCCTTTCTTGGAGAAAGGAGGTAATCCAATTGCAGGCTTTGGGGGAGAAATTGGCCGCAGTTACCAAATGGTGTCATAGCGTGTTGTGATCCACTAGGTCAAAGGCAGCGGATCAGTCAAGGAGCAAAAGGAGCACAGGTTTGCCTGTGTCCCTTAGATCGTCCATTTGATTCTTAAGGTCCAAGAGAGCTGTTTCTGTGCCATGTCGTGGGTGGAATCCAGATTGCCGCAGGCCAAGAAGCCGGTTGTCTTCCAAGAATTTTTGGACTTGCACGTAGGCTGCTTTGTCAAGGATTTTAAGTAGGAAGGGGACGGTGGTAATGGGCCGATAGTTCCCTCGGCCAATGGGTCTAGGGAAGGTTTTTTTAGAAGCGGGCAGACCCATGCTTCCTTGAGTCCAGTTGGAACATGGCCAGCCTGGAAGGATGAATTGATGAAGACGGTTAGGAAGGGTGCTAGGGTGTGGACCGAGTCTTTGATGAGTCGAGCAGGTCAGGCGTCCCCCTTGCAGTTAGACGGTTTAATAGATTTGAGGAGGGAGATGACTTCCAGCTTAGTTATGTCCTTAAAGTCAAAGGGAGGGGAGGACTCAGTTTTGGTAGTCGGGGGCATTTATTTATTTATTTATTTATTTATTTATTCGCATTTGTTGAGCACACAGCAGACCAAAGGCATCGTGGCGCTAGTTACAGTGTTGCTTGTACTTACATTGGACGATATATACATTTATGTTTTTTGCTTATTTATTTTACATATGTGTGTTGAGCAGCAGCCAAACACGAAACAGCTTTAGTTAAAGAGGGCGGTTTTGAGTTTTTTTAGGAAGGAGAAGAGAGATGTTTCAGCTCTGAGGTCAGTGGGCAAAGAGTTCCAAAGCTTTGGTGCGAGAAAGGGGAAGCCTATACCTCCTGCCTTGGTTCTGTTGATGCGAGGTATCGTGAGTTGATTGGTGTATTGTGATCTCGTCGGTCTCGTGGATTGAGATCTACCTATCGTGTCTGAGAGGTAGGAGGGAGCTGAGAGGTTGATGCATTTGTGCGTGGTTGTGAGAATTTTGAAGGAGATACGGTCCTTGACTGGGAGCCAGTGAGCTGTTTTTCTGGCTTGTGTGATGTGCTCTCTATTCGGTATGCTGAGGGCTGATCTGAGAGCGTTGTTTTGGGTGGTTTGGAGCCTAGATAGGTTTATTTTGGAGGTGCCGGCTTGGAGTGCATTGCAGTAATCTAGCTTGGCTCCTATAGTTGCTTGGGCGATGGAGAGGCAGTTTTCCTCGGTTAGGAATGGTTTTATTGCATTAATGAGTTTATTACTCAGTGCTGAGGCCGAGACTATGGCACTGACTTGTTTGTCCATAGATAGGGTAGCGTCTATGTGAACCCCTAAGGTTTCGACTGAGGATAGGATTGGGATGGTGCAATTATCTATGTTGAAGTTGATGTACAGAGGATTGAGGTTGGAGAGGGTGGTTTTCTGGCATAGGATGAGGATTTCGGTCTTATCCCCATTCAAACAGAGGCCTTTAGTTGCCATCCATGCTTGTATAGTAGAGTAGATTTGCTGTAGGGTGGTGGAGTCTTGGTGATAATTCCCTGTCAGGGGGAGAAGGGCCTGCGTGTCGTCGGCGTAGTTTGTGTAAGTGATCCCCAGCGCGTCTAGTTTATCAAAGAGAGGCTTGGTAAAAAGATTGTAGAGCGTGGAGGTAGTACAGGAACCTTGTGGGACACCACAGTGGATGATGGAGGGTGCTGCATGTGCTGTGTTAGAGAACACTTTCATAGCCCTACCCTGTAGGAATGAAGTTACCCATGAAGCTGCGTCCTTAGAGAAGTGTGCAGCTTGCGTCAGGTGACTGGTAAGTGTGGTGTGATCTACCAAATCAAACGCGCCTGAAAGGTCAAGGAGAAGAAGGAGAGCAGGCTTACCTTTGTCTAGGATGCTGGTAATTTCATTTTTTAAGTCTAGAAGGGCGGTTTCAGTTCCGTGTCCCTTGCAGAACCATGATTGTCTTTTTCCTAGGATTGCGTTCGATTCAAGTTATAGTTGAATTTGTTTGTGGGCGGCTTTATCAAGTATTTTCAGTAGGAATGGGACTGTGGTTATGGGTCGGTACTTGTTGGGATTAGCAGGGTCTAGCTTCGTTTTTTTTTAAGAGGGGGCGTACCCAGGCCTCTTTAAGGCTGTTTGGGACTATGCCCGTTGCGAAAGATGCATTGATGAAGGCTGTGAGAAGGGGGCGAGTGGTTCAGCGCAATCTTTGATGATTTTAGGGGGGCAAACATCACCCTTACATAGTGACCGTTTGAGGTGTCTGAGGATGTCAGTGACCTCGGCCTCTGAGATTTCGGTAAATGCAATACTTTTACATTTGGTTTTATCTGTGCATGTGTGCTTTGCTTAGGTAAAGTATTGAAGTGGTGTGATATCTTATTTTGTAGGAGGTTTATTTTTGCAAGCATGGCTGATTGAATGCCTGTACACCAAGCCTCGTCTTTGACGATCTCATAAGGGCATGTCGGTGGTACGGTCAGTTCTTTGAAGATATTGAAGAGTTCTTTAGAGTGGGAGTTGGCAGTGGAGATGCAGTGATTGTAGGCTTCAGATTTAGCTAGGAAGATGGCGTCTTTGTATTTTTTTGCTGAGGATTTGAAGTTGTCTTTTTTGGTATCACAAGGGTTACCCTGCCAACTTTTTAGCGCCCTGCGTTTGTCTTTGCGCAGAGTCTGAAGTTCCTCTGTGAACCAGGCATTGGAGTGGAAGGATTTTTTCTCTTTTTTATTTTCCAATGGGGCAACGGTGTTAACTGACATTGTTATGGTGTCTTTGAATATTTCTGCGAGGATGTTAGGGTCTGTGGAGAACGGGGGCGCTAGGCATGGCAGATTGAGGAGAGCCCTAACGTTGTCAGCTGTGAGTTTTTTGGCACTTCTGGCTAAGGTCTCCGGTGCTTTGGTCGGCACTTTAGTGCTTAGTGGGACAGGGATGTCAAATAGAAGAAGGTTGTGGTCTGTCCATGGGAGGCTACTATTGGAAGTGATGGCTGTGTTACAATTATGGTCTATAATCCAATCTAGGATGCGTCCTTTTGCGTGAATAGGCGAAGTGATCTTTTGAGTGAAGCCTAGGTCATGGAGGTCTTTGGCTAGGGAGATCGCAGTTTTGTCCTTAGGGTCGTTGAATCATAAGTTAAGGTCACCTATAAGTAGGGATTTCGTGTTTTTTTAATGTTGTTTCCTAGCAGGTGGTTGACTTGACCTATGAAGTTGGCGGTAGGGCCGGGTGGATGGTATATGGTGTGAATATTTATTGTGCTATTTGGGGAGAGTGCTAACTTGACTGATAGGATGTCCGTGTTTCCTTCCTCTTGATGGGGTACGGTTCTGATAGATAGTGTTTCTTTGTGAATAATGGCTACCCCCCTCCTGTTTTGGCTATCCTATCTTGTCTAAGGATGGCATATCCTTGTGGTAGGGCTATTGTGATGGCTGGGCCGGAAGCTTCGTTGAGCCAGGTCTCAGTGATAGCGAGTATGTCTAAGTTTTGGGTAGTTATTAGGTCATTTACTTCTAGAGCGTGGGCGTTGAGAGATCGTACATTGATTAAGGCGCATTTGTACGGCGTTGAGCAGAAGTTTTTTGTGGGTATGGTGTGGGTGTCTGCTTTGGGAACAGCGGTACAGTGAGAGTAGGAGTTCCCTCTAAGTGTGGTGAGCGTGGGTTTGGAGCTGAGGCATATAGGGGTGTTATCATGTATGTGTAGTGAGTGTACTTTGGAAGTGCGTGAGCCTAGTCGGTAGTTTCTGTGAGGTATGTGTGTAGGGTTGGAATGGTGGTGTATAGGGTGGGTGCAGGCTCTGAGTCTGTCTGATCTGAGACTGAGGTTCGGTATCAGTGCAGTGTTGTTTGAGGCGTTTGAAGGCTTGGGCAGGAGGTCCATTGTGTGTGGACGACCAGAGGTGGTTTGGTTGAGCTTTAGAGTATAATGGTGAGGTGTGGTCCTAGGGGTGAGTAGCGTGCTGACTAGGCAAGTGAGGAAAGGCAGGGAGTACATACTGTGTGTGAGTTCGTTGTGCTGTGTGTTCTAGGGTAGGAGTGTTGCTTCTAGGCCTGGGGCCTGTATTACTGTTGGGTGAGATAGAGATTACACTTTAGTGGCTAAATGCACAATACACACTATTGGCCTGGAGGGCAGAGTGAATGCACAATACACACTATTGGCCTGGAGGGCATACACACTATTGGCCTGGAGGGCAGAATGAATGCACAATACACACTATTGGCCTGGGGGGCAGAATGAATTCACAATCCACACTATTGGCCTGGAGGGCAGAATGAATGCACAATACACACTATTGGCCTGGAGGGCATACACACTATTGGCCTGAAGGGCAGAATTAATGCACAATACATTCTATTGGCCTGGAGGGCATACAAACTATTGGCCTGGAGGGCAGAATGAATGCATAATACACACTATTGGCCTGGAGGGCAGAATGAATGCACAATATACACTATTGGCCTGGAGGGCATACACACTATTGGCCTGGAGGGCAGAATGAATGCACAATACACACTATTGGCCTGGGGGGCAGAATGAATTCACAATCCACACTATTGGCCTGGAGGGCAGAATGAATGCACAATACACATTATTGGCCTGGAGGGCAGAATGGACATTATTTTGGATGTAGCATCTGGTATTAGTTGTTATTAGATGTATATGGACTTTTATCTATGGTGGGCAGGTCTTAGGCCTGCTGTGTAGGTTGGAGATGTGGTGGTTGAGGGCATTTTGATGTCCACGGATTTTGTTTTGGAGCAGGTCAAGTTTGTCTAGCATGGCCGTTTGAATGCTGTTGCACCATCTTTCGTCCTTGAGGAGGGGGCGGGGGAGATGCAGGGCTCTTTCTTGGTGTTAAGGTTGAATTGAACGTAGTGATGGTCGGACCAGGGGTTGGGGGAGTTGGCGGTGATTAGGATAGAGCAGTTATGGTGGCTGATCCAGTCAAGTGTGTACCCTTTGGTGTGAGTAGGTCCTGAGGTAGAGTGTGCAAAGCCCAGGGTGGATTGGGCTTTTTTGAGGGATTTGGCATGGGGATCCTTAGGGTCATTAAGGCCCAAGTTAAGATATCCCTGGTGAATGACTTGAGAAGTCTTTTTTAGGTTGTCAGATAGTGAGAGAATGAGGGTGTCCTGGAAGTCTGTGACGGGACCCGGTGGTCTATAGACAATGTGCTTAGCTATAGTGCAATTGTGGGAGACATACATTTTCAATGGGAGATAGTCACAGTGGTGCTCAAGTTGTCCTTCTGCTTCTCTGATAGCAAGGGTTTCCCTGGCAATGAGTGCAACGCCACCACCTCTTTGAGAGGTGCGATCTTTTCTGAAAATGGAATACCCCGGTGGGATAGCGAGAGCTAGTGCTGGGCCAGAGCTTTCATTAAGCCATGTCTCAGTGATAATTAAGAGGTCAAGGTTGTCTTTGACGATGAGGTAATTAATGTCTAGTGTATGGGCAGGAACTGAGCGAGCATTGACTAGGGCACATCTGAGAGTGAGAAAAGGGCTGGAGGTATCCTTCACAGTGGCCGGTGGGGTTGTGGGGGCATTAGGGCCATGGTCACCATTAAGCAAGGGTGCCACAGGGGGCTCAGACAAAGTATTCAATGCAGGGTCATCATTAGACATGGGTGCCACAGGGGGCTCAGAAAAAGTATGCAATGCAGGGTCATCATTAGACATGGGTGCCACAGGGGGTTCAGACAAAGTATGCAATGCAGGGTCATCATTAGACATGGGTGCCACAGGGGGCTCAGACAAAGTATGCAAGCAGGGTCATCATTAGACATGGGTGACACAGGGGGCTCAGACAAAGTATGCAATGCAGGGTCATCATAAGACATGGGTGCCACAGGGGGCTCAGACAAAGTATGCAATGCAGGGTCATCATTAGACATGGGTGCCACAGGGGGCTCAGACAAAGTATGCAAGCAGGGTCATCATTAGACATGGGTGCCACAGGGGGCTCAGACAAAGTATGCAATACAGGGTCAGGTGATAATTAAGTTCTGGGCAGGGTCCTCACAGAAATGGTGTGTGGCTCCTGTAGTGCAAAAAGAGTCACAGGTGTGGGCATGTGCCCTGCTCTGGCTGGAGGATGAGGCATGGAGGCTCCTGCATGGGTCTGAACTTGTGGTTGGCCTGTAGAGGGACCAGGCTTGTGTGCCCTAGCCTGAGTCACAGAGTTCATGTGTTTCTTGTGGCGGCGTTGTTGGGAGTGATGAGGACGACTGTAGAGCAACTTCGAGTTGCGAGCGGCCTGGCTAGAAGCGTAGGTTGTAGAGATGGGAGGAAGGATACGCTGCCGGAGGTTCGTGTTTCTGAAGCGGCAGGGCGGGGTCATGGGTGTGGGCTTGAACTTTACACAATTGGCGATAAGGAGTGCGAGGAGCTTTGCAATGGTGCATGTTAGCGGCCTTACCTTGATGGTTGGAATATGGCGCTTCGAGCACCGTCGAGCAGCGGAGAGCTGCAGAGAGCAGCATTGGCCTTGTCCAGTGGCCTTCGCCAGATTACGGCTTCACCTGCCGGTTTGCCTCCTCTCCTTTTAAAGCAGGAGAGGAGGGGCCGGCAGGCTGATCAGCTGATCCAGTTTCAACGGTGTTGCTTCGCGGAGAGTGGGAGGGGCCGCGAAAGTGGCAGCCTCTTTGCCTTTCTTGTCCATCTGCCACAATAACAACCTAGGTTTGCCTTTATGACCCACTTCTCTCCTCTCAGAGTCGTTGGCAATATAGGTTGCCAGTTTCCCTTCCTCACCTTTGCCTTCACCTTTCTGCCAAATGTTAGCCCACACAATTACCCAAAAGCCTTGGTGCCACTCTCTTGGCTTTAGGTAATTCTTGCGCACTTGTATCTTAGGCAAGGTTGAACTGCTATTGGGTTCACAATAAGATATTGCTTTTTGGCACGGAGAAAGGTTGTTTTCACTCTTAGTATGCAGAGACTCTTGGCTTGCGCATTGCTTGCTCTTCACTCCAATTGTAGATACTTTGTTTAGCTGCTTCACTTCTTTTGTAAGAATGGTATGCCCGCATGAAAGTAAAGGATAAAGTTCAGTCTTCCTTCGGAAAGCACAATTAGGCATACACATCCACTTCTTGAAGTAATTTTCAAAGGTTAAAGCTTTTAACAATTGTCTTGTCAACATTAGGCATTCAACAATGGCCTTCGTAACATTCACTCTTCTTAATAAGAGATATACAACCACTTCTTCATAAGGTTTAAAGTCTTAAAGGGTTTAACAATGGGTTTTAGCAGCGTTTGCTATTTATGCAAGTAGAAAGGAATTAGCCAATACACACAAGTGCTACTTTTCCATTGTTCCCTTATTAAAACTTTGACAAGCAACTTCAGTTTGCTTCTTATTATACGCGAGTGAATAGGAAACTGGATACCGTTAACGACAGCGCTCGTGCAAGGAATTAGAATGCCAAGTTTCACTCACCAGCTTCTGTAATCCTTGTTCTGCGGGTCGCAAGACTTCCATCACTTCTGCCACAACTTCTACTGCTTCTGGCTTCACAGGGACCCACACCCTTCCGCGCTAAATGTGTCTCCAGTCCAGCCACATGTTTGAGCAGCCTATTTTGCTCATGAGACCCACGGCTTGACATAAGCTACTCGCCTCGGTCTCCAACACGTTCTCTGCACAGCAACCACAGCAATCAGGTTCACATGGGGAAAAACAGCTCAGATGGACCACTTCTGCTGTGCAGCCCCTGCACTTCAGAGTTTGGGGAACAGGCCCCTCACAGAACAAGCAGGTAAAATCTGGTGTATCCACATTCCAGCGTCCCTATGGTTCTCCCAATTCTGCTTGGTTTGCCAACTTTGTGCCTTCTTCTTTCTGCTTCTACTGCTAGAGCTGGCTCTGCAGTCACAGTTCCAGCTCCTTCTGATTGCCTGCACCTGAGAGGGGCATTTTATGCATCCCAGGTTCCTTCAAGTGTGGGCTATTAGGATGAATTGCCTGACTACTGCATGCCTCTTCAGCCCTCTTCCTCCTCCCAGTACTTGTGGGATTTTGGGACTCGTAGCCCCTATCTACAAAGTTAGTTTTCTTAAATAACTACGGATATTTAAGGGTAGATTTAGTCCCCTTAAAGGTATTCAAGGAAACATCATTAGAATGAGTAGTAACATAGGAAGACAGTCTTCTTAATGCAATACCCCTAGATTCCTTTCCATTACACCTTTGGGAATAAGGAAGGTGTTTATTCTGAAATAGTTTGAAGGGTCTTTCTGTGGGCAGCACTTGTTCACGTTTTATAGTACTGATGCCCAGAGAAATTCAAATGAGGTAAAAGAGCTTCTCTTTAGAATAGACTATTCCAAAATAGGTATCTATGTTTGGCTTATCTCCCATGTAGTCATTGATGGGTATAAAATAGTTCAACAACTTGCTTCACATCCAAATGGTGGACGACCACCTGGAGGCCTAATAAAAGCTTTCAAAAATTCCCTGACATATGAATCACTCCTGATCTCTAATGAACACTAAGGGATATTGGCAGTAAAGCTCATGTGAGGAATATTCTTCTGACTGACATTTATTGTAACCCCTCGAATTGTGTAGGAACCAGATCAGATTAACGATATATTAGAGACCCCAATTGCTGAACAACCTATATGTGAAGTTACTGTTGCAACTGACTTTAATTCTACCTTCTATTGCAAAAAAGTGGAACAATCTTTTAGCAATGACAATAATACAAACACAGTAAACTTGAAAAAATGAAATGGTGAGCAACCGTCCCATTTCTTGCAGGACTGGGGTTCTGCAAATATTAAAAGGGAATTTTCGGGTGACTCTCCAAGGAAGAACACATTGCATAGTGGCCTATTAGCATTATGTATTGATTACATTTTGTATCAAGTCCTTTGTATTATGAATGATGAATGTAAAGATTTCTTAATCCAAGAAACCAATCTAACCGATCATAGCATGTTAACAGCATAATTTCATATTCCCCTTAGAAGAACAGTAGCACCTCAATTAACAAATCTTATAGTAAACAAAAAGAGAAATGCTATTTCATGGTGGCCAATAACTACTAAGATATTCAATAGGAACGTTTCTAAAGCTTATAATAATATGACATTTGAGGAAAAAGGCAGAACTTTCAATTGTGATGACTGCTATGCATTTGACCTGAATGAAATTAACAAACTACCACCTAAACAATCAAAGGGTAAAGTAAGTACACGTAGATCCGATGAGACAGTATTTAATAGGAGAAAGGACTTAAGGAAAACAATCTGATATATTAGGTATGAGAAACCTGAGTTGTTTCTCCCATGCTATTCTCAGGGATCCCTGACTCAGGTGGCCAGGGGAGGGCCATCGCTCTTAGATGCCAATCCTGAGGGCAGACAAGTGAGGGAGGATCACCTGGGAAAGGGACCCTTGGAGATTGCAGGAGGACCGTCCTCAGACGAGACATGGTATCCCCCCGTTCAAATACATCCCTAGCCAATATCCCCTCAGTCATCATGGGATATTATCACCCAAAACCCATTCACCCATGACAAAATATCTGCCCCCTCCACCCTGACAGAAACACACATGGTTTTTCCATGATCCCTAAGAATAACTACAACTCCCACAATCCCATCATCCACTATAAAAAACCAAAGACAGAGACTAGGAAGATTGCCTATAATGATATGCAACAGCCCTGTCCCACTAATAAGACCAAGCAGGGTCAGGCGCTCAGTCACCATTTTGCCCACTTTGCCTTTAGGAAATATGTGCGGTGCCATTAAATGCCCCTCAGCCCCCATTTTGGAACAATACTAAGAAGAAGAAGAGGGAAATGTGAGCTCTGAAAATTACCCATAGGAACCAATGCACCAGGGATTCCTATGGGCAGTCGCTATTTTGTCCCGATAATGAGGCCAGGCAAGGTCAGGCCTCCCTCAGCAATCATTGCCACCTGAAACCTGCTAAAGCCTCCCAGTCAGTATAAAAGGCAGAGCACACAGGCACACATTGAGGGAGCTGGGGAGGCTGAGAGGATCGTGTTGTCCAGAGGAGTCTGTTACGATCACCTGGTCTCTGCGGAGGCGTTGGGGCACAGTTGCAGCCCTCCTGGGGTGAGGTCGCTCGGGTCCGACTTCACCCTCTGTGGTTATGTGGTGACTGGTGGTAATAGGTGATGCTGCTCGGGACTGCTCCTGCATGGCGAATAGGGGGCGTGAGTATGCCAGCTTGTGCGCCTGATCCCCTTCCAGACCCCTTCTCCCAAACCGTGGTACCCATGGGATGCGCTGTCCCTGGAACGCTCACCTGTTGATTAGTTTTGGTGAGCACTCCATCCTGCTGCTTCTGGCAGGGGCGCTTGTACGATCTGGACCGAGTTCCTTCACTGGTCCCTTGCACGTGCTAGTCCAGTCCTGCTGCGACTAAGCCACCATACTTGAGGTAAGTGTTCTTGTTTGCCTTTGTCTTTCCTCGTCTGCTTTTGTTGCATTGTAAAGTTTGTTGTCTTGTATTGCTGTCTGTTCCACTTTTGATGTTTGCTCTTTTGATTTCTTCCCTTGCAGGTGATGTTGCCGGCCCGGCAGAAGCTGCAGAGCTCGAGGCAGCAGCTGGAGGGAATGAGGAACGAAGCTGCAGTGGTACAGTACCTGGTAAATTGTTAACTAGGGGGCGTACTGGGTTCAAATGCGGCGCGGCCCTAGGACGGATGTTCTAACCTTGTCTTTCTTCTTCTTCACAGGGTCCGAGTTCGTGGATGTGGAGTGCGGTGCTGCAGCGTGTGGATCAAGATCACTGGATGTCAGGAGATGAGTCTGCAGATGAAGCGATGAAGCACTGGTTTCCTGGAAGTGAGTATGCAGGAGAGCGCCTGGTTTCAAAGGTAAGTAAACTGGTCCAAGCAGCGGTCAGCGTCACGTTGCACTCGAGTGCACAGTAACGCGAAGCACCAGCTTTAAGGATGGAGCAGTTTATATAGCTTAGCTTTTGAAGCCACGCCCACCAGGTTCATCCTGCCTACCACACCCTGCCACACCCGATGAGTCAGCACATGAAGACCGGGCCTAGGGAGCCACACCCGATGAGTCAGCACATGAGGATGTTCTCTGGAATAAAGGCTTTCAACTCCTGGAAAGTTCTCAAAAATAAAAGCACACCTGCACTGAAATAAAGTAAAAGCACTCCTGCACTGAAATAAAGTGTTCCTGCTCACATCTCTATATGAGCCTTGCGCCAAAGACACCAGGACTGAGTCCAGCCAGGGCCCCTGTGTTTATGGGTCCCAAAGGGACATAAGTGAGTCAGGTGACCCATTGCCCCCATCACTAGATGGTGTGATTTTTGTTTTCTGGGGCCTGTGGCCATGACAGAGTCAAGGAGAAACTCAACTAACCCTGGGAAGGAACCTTGAGAAGGAGGATAGGCTGCCGAGTCACTGGGCCTGTGAGTGCAGGAGAGGCTGTAGTCCGGCAAGAGAGCAGTGCTTCCAGGAAGCCAGACCAGGGGCAGCTGGAGCTATCTGACAGGAACCAAGCCAAGGCTCATCCCCTGGGTGGAACATTAAAACCAAGGCCTCTGAGCACCAGTCGGGATGATCCTGACCCCAGAAAAGTCCCATTGGAAACCCTTCAACTCCTAGAACCTGCAGAATGCCGTTTTGGGGAGCTGGCGAAGTGGGAGCAAAATAAGACAGCTGCATTGTGGTCGACTTGAAGTCCAGAGACATTTTTTTTATTGAACAATTTTGCAAAGTGAGAGGGTCTAAGCCCGACTGAGGGAGACCCTTGTGAGAAGTTAAAGGAGTGGTCCGAGCCTGACTGAGGGAAACCCATGAGAATTGGAGCATGGTGGAACACGAGAAAGATCAGAACTTCTGGGGCGAAGGTGAACCAACTGGACCAGAACAACCGATCGAGGGACCAGAGCGAATGGTTGGGGAAACCCTGTTGTTCCCTGCCGGAGGTTGTTGCCTCCGAAAAACTGTGAGAGAGCCAAA
Organism: Ambystoma mexicanum; assembly: GCF_040938575.1. Lineage (NCBI taxonomy): Eukaryota > Metazoa > Chordata > Amphibia > Caudata > Ambystomatidae > Ambystoma > Ambystoma mexicanum. Next base: position 698,246,564 of record NC_090932.1, on the reverse strand, counting down.
TCCAAGACAGGAAGACTGCATTGTGTTTCAAGGATGCCAGCGACCGCCTCCACCCCCCCCCCTCCCCGGGTGAACGACAAAGTAGGGGAGGCGAGGCCAAGCCTGTGGTATTAACCTTGACTCCTGAATTGAAGCCGCAAAGTGAATGACTTTGAAATGCATAATGGTCAAGATTAACCCCAGTAAATGGCGAAGTGAAAAGTTGAATGCTTGAAGAGAAAGATTTCTTTGAACTTTTTGCCTATGGTACAGACCTACCAAGACCAAGAGACACTGGGGCAAATAAAACAAAAGGAGAGTAGAAGTGAAAGTCGAAGTGGTAATGCGGAGGTCAATAGTAAAAGCCTTGCACATTCAAAAGTCTTAGTCATCGGTCAAAGGTCCAAGCCCGACTGAGGGAGACCTGGAATGTGAAATAAGTTAGGGGAAGGGAACCCCTAACAAATGTGCATAAAGCTTGGGGAAGGTAACCCTTGAAAGTGCTGTGATTGCGAGGTCTGAGCCCGGCTAAGGGAGATCTATGTTGAATCAGGTACTTTTTGCTTTGAGAGGTCCCATCCTGACAGAGGGAGACCTACGCGAACATTTTGTTGAACTATGTTTTATTGAGAGGTCCGAGCACAACAGAGGGAGACCTATGTGAACTTTTTACTGAACTGTGAAAGAACTTTGGTGAACTGGAAAACCAGAGACTTTAATGTGGAAGGGCAAGCGGGCCTCGACCCACGTTTTGTACTGCTTCTTGATAAGCTGAGCCAGGCTGTGTCATCCTGCCCATGGGGGGCCCACCTTATTCCGTGCTGTCTAATGTGGGAAGGAGAGCTGACTCAGCCTTCTTGATTCTTTATTGTATAACACAAACTTTTCTTTGCATATATATTCCCCATTTACACACTTTTTGTGTAAGAGATAGAGCAGGCATTAGGTTTTGTTAGTATGGGCCATTTTGAATTGACAGATACTGACTAGAACTGTGTTTTCTTTATTATTTGATGGTAGAGACTACTTTCATCATAGCTACAGGGCAAAGTAGTTTTTTTTCCAAACCCCACAAATCTAATAAAGGTTTTGAAATGGTATTTATTGTGTCAGTGTCATACTTGTAATACCATCTCTTTGTTACATAGGAAATCAAACTTGGCTGTTACCACCACGCTATTGTTTTATCCTACTTCAGAATAATATTGAATCCATGTTAAAAGCAGTCTTAAAGAAGCAGACCTGTACTTCTGGTCACTTATTAGAAACGTGCAGAGTCCTCAAGAAACAGTACAAATTAATAAAATTCTTGAGCATGTCTGGAAAGCCTGTTATAGTGAAGTATACAAGAAGCACGATCACCAGGAACTAAACGTTAGTCATGGGGCAAAGTGTCATTTATCCTTTGATATTGAAGATATTTATAATTGAATCAGTAAATCAGCTGACCCAAGGACCCCAGGCACAAATGGGCTGAGCAATCATGTCTTAAAGAGTGCTGCTAAATTGTGGGTGCCCAGATCGTACTTGCTGTTCATGGACAAATTAGAAAAAAACAAATACCAGATAGTTGGAAATTATCTAACATCATCCCTATCTACAAAAAAGGGAACAAAGAAAGCCCTACCAATTGAAGGCCAAAAGCCCTATTAGATGCAGAGAGCAAATTAGTTGCTTCCTTATTGGTTAGGGAACTAGAAAGATAGGCCTCCTCCGCAGGACGTTTATCAAAACACCAGACAGGCTTTTGAAAAAGAATAGGAACTACCATGAGTGGATTCCTAATTGATGCTCTTACACAAACAGCCATTTCAAGAGATGCCCCTCTTTTTTTGGGGCCCATATTGACCTGCCTTTAGCATTTGACACGGTTGATCGTGCCAAGCTGTGGAGTAAGCTGAGAAGCTGGCATATTCCGACTCGTCTCTTAGACATGTTAATATCTTTCCATTCTGTCACCAAAATCAGAGTAAGACTGAATCATCAGGCAGGCATTTCACACAGCGAGGTCTCAGACAAAGGATGTGCACTGGCCCCTGCTTATTCAATCTTTACACCTCAGATTTGGACAGTTGTCTCTCAGAATCTGCATTTGTTTCTCCACGTTGGGCCACTTAAAGATCAGTTGGCTTATGTACGCAGATGATGTGATCATTTTGGATTACGCTCAGCTTGGACTTCAACTAATATACTCCTTTTTTCTCTACACAAAGGAGAATCATCCGCTGATTAACCCTAAAAAAATGCAAATCATTTGTTTGACTAAAAGTACTACAAAAATGGCTGTGATTGATAAATAGGGGATTCTCCTTTATCAATTGTCAATGAATTACTTAGGTTTCAAATTGAGATTGAGGCCCCTTAAAGAGACTTTGTATATGGACCTCCTTGATAGTCTAAAAAATGTGTCTCACAAATAAAGCGCATTAATAACTGCTATGCCAGATTCCCTATACCCCCTCTAACTGATTTCTACACGGGTAAAGTTGTTTCCTCCCTCATGTATGGATTATGAACTAACTACTTTACGGAGGAATTAAATAAAATTGATGGCCATGATGGAAAAAAACACTACAGCTACCCAATTGTGTACTAAACCCAATCATTAGATGTGAAGTGGGAATATAAACATTGAGTGTATGGCATCAGGGGAAAATGCAGCAATTCTCACAAATCTTTTTGATGCCCCAGAGAACACCTGTTTCACAGATGTTCAAAGCCTATCAAAAAGGGATAACGGTCCTCTTGTAAATTCTGCACAAAAATGTTAAAACATCTTCAATAAAATAGAATCCTCGGTTGCAATGCTCATCCGAAATTCAAATGGCGTAAATAAGCTTCTCTTTAGAAAAGAGTGGCACTATTCCAAAATATGTATCTATGTTCCCTAACGCCTATTGGCGTACCAAAATCCTGTGCTTCAGGTTGAACTAAGATAAATAATAAAGAAACCAAGGCTCTCGGTCCCTGTAAATATTGTGGTGAGATAGATCACCCTAAATCACTGCAACATCTGGTGATCTAATGTCCCTTGGTAAATAATCTAAGTTGTTGAATTTTTGCCAAGTTTGTCCAAAATGTAGGTTGGCTCAATATAGAGAATTTCTGGTTCAGTGTGGCATCGGGTAATGATGTTTCACTGTCGATTGCATTGAGCACAATCAATTTAATCAAAATGAGATACTTAATACACGCTGTAGATTTAAATGTCCTTAATACCGGAGCTCTTAGACGGATATTAAAGAGAAAACTTTGAGCTAAGAATATGATTAAATAGGTGGAAAACTATTACTGCTAAATTAGCAAACATATTAATTTATTTTAATTTGAGTAGTATACGTATATTGAAAAAGCAAAATGTATATGATTATCTATCTTTGTTTCTTTTTATTTTATTGTTTTCCGTGTGAAAATATTTTGTAGACTGTATCACACTTAATTAAAATAATAATAATAATAAAGGATTGTAGTCCATCTTCTCTTTTCATAATGTAATTGAAAGAAAAGATGACAGCATGTCCCTCCCAATGCCAGGATATATTTTCCCCTGCAGCCCACATTCAAACAGGACCAGGGCCACAGGAGCAAAAAGAGCTTCTTTTGCATTTCCTGTGGGGTGTGTGGTAAAAGGATGCACTGTAAAGGCAAAGAGCATTGTCGCCTCCAAGCTTGCACTGTCAGTGGCAACGGAAACAGAGAGGCTGGCAATGCTCCCAGAGCAGATCATTGTTGCACCCGTCTTCAGCAGCCTGCTCCCCTTCAATGCTGGTGTGCAGAATAAGAGGGCAGCATCACTTTGCCCTTCCCTTATGGCTGGCATTAAAGAGGAGCCTGCCAGCGGGGAAGAGCACCACACACCAGAATTTAAGACGAGCCGGGCAATGGCGATATTAGAGCATTGAGAGCTAGGAGAAGAGTTAGTAGCTGCAAAGAGCTTGTACCTTGGCAGTTTATGGCAAACTAGGGCTGTAAAGAGAGAAGTAGTTGGGCAGTTAATGTCAATTTTATCATGATGGGGAAACTGTAAAGCCAGTTATTGGCAGCTCTTGGCAATGGTAAAAGTTTCTCAGCAGATCCTTGCAAAAGGGCAAGTATTTGGGAATTGAATGGCACTGCTTGATAATAGGGATAACATGGACAGTTGATAGTAATACTTGGAGATGTGGCAAGTACCTGGCCAGTTGTGACAATCATTGGCAATGTGGAACGTTTCTGGACAATTTATGGATGTATTTGGCAATGACACACGCGCCTGGGCATTTGATGGACAACCTTGACAGTGCCACAAGTGCCTGGGCAGTTCATGGCAATGCTAGGCAATGGGGCAGGTTCTGTGCATTCAATGGCAAGCCTTGGCTATGGTGCGAGACGCTATGCATGTTATGCCAATCATTGTCAGTGACAGAGGTACCTGGAAAGTCGATGGAAGCCTTGCTATAGGGCATCTCTGTGAACTTTTGGTGCGAATATTTGGCAAAGCAACTGTTCGTTCTCCATTGGCCATTTTGACTTTCACCCCATCTCTTTGCCATGGACCTGAAAGGCAACCTATTTGGTCAAAGGAGGTAGTTGTAGACAAGCCAGAAATGTTTGCTTTGTCAATACTTGTTCTTTTTCATATCAGTCCGATTTACTCTGGAGATAAAATCATGAAACTGATCCCCTTGAAGTGGTATTAACAGTATGAAGCAGCGAAACCCCTGTGGCACGGATGAGGTAAAAGCACCACTCACCAGATTACTTATTTATTCAGTTGCTTTTATGTAGCATTTTTTGTCCACTATGGTTATTTCATCATGATACAGGAGGGACTGCAGAGTCAGGTCATTGTGTGGTAGTAAAATGTACTGTAACATCTAGAATGCAGGACCATAGGAATTTCTCTGCTCGGAGGAAATGGGATATTGGCCACAAAGTAGGGGTTGGGCGGATCAACCAACACCCAGTCAATCCAGCTCGGCATTCTGGGCCCCGTGATGGCAGCTCTTGCAGAGGTTCGGTCTCTGTGATGCTGTAATTCGTGAGCTTGAATCAATGGGACTCGGCAAAAATGGATGGTGCGGCTGTAGTCCGCATCCACGAAGCACGTCTCGGGCTGCATAAAGTCCTCTGCGCGTGTCGTTGCCAGGGTGAAGGCAGGAGCTGCCATCACGGGGCCCGCGCACAGACGCGCTAAGGGCTCATTCTGATTGGACAACTGGGTCCACCAATATCTACTTACCTGGCGCAATGAATAAGGAAAATGCCGAGCTGGATTGACTGGTCCCGCACCTAGAACCTCTTTCATTAGAGTGAGGAACTAAACTGATGTAGATTCCACACGCCTAGTAGAACACACGCTAGCATTTTCTCCACATCACCGAACCACCGGCCTTTGGTAGTCCAGAGGAGAACTGAGGCTCTCCTGATGCACCCTCCTTTCTGTTTATGTGGAGGCAACATGCACTCAACGTTTGCACTCCGTCCTGAGGAAGGTTGCTTGTAATAACTGGGCAAAGAGATTCTGCCCCTTTTTGGCAACCCAACTGAAACATATGTCGACAATATTTAAGCCGGTCAAGTGGCACAGCAAGTAGAGCGCTTGCTTAACGCAGGTTCGAGTCCCGGCAGGGCAGAACTCAGCCTTTCATCCTTCCGAGGACGATAAATGAGCACCACACACTGTGGGCAATAATAAGCAGTGCACAGACACCTGTGGGTTTGTAGTGCTATATAAATGCCAAATTATTTTTATTATTAATTATTATTTATTGCAAGCCCTGGAGATGCACAGAGGGTGCACTATTCTCAAAACGGCTTGAACCACAGTGAGGGGTTCACAACTTCTTACTCCATGGAGAAGAACTTATATTATACAAAAAGAAGTTTAATAATTTAACAATTCGAAAGTGCCTATCTGAAAGGATATCCTAAGTAGCAAACAATAACATACCATATTATTTCATTAACTTATACTTACATTTTATTACTCACATGTAGTGAACATTCTCAATAAAAACAATCATAAAAAATGATCATATCACATAAAACAATTACGAAAGTAAAAAAGCAACACAAGTATATCTGTATAAGTGGGTCCTAATGGTATGATTTTTCTAAGGTCAATAACAGTGTCAACAATTCACACTCTGGCTGTTTCATATTCTTTGATGTATTCAATAGGTTTTCAAATGCACAGAGGGTCACATTGTTTATTAGCAAAGTGTTAAAGTGACATTTACTTGATTATATTTTGAATTGGGAACATTAATTTACCCTATTGTTAGAATTTTATGTGAGCATGAGATGCGTATGTATGAGTGAGGATTGAATAGAATACGTAGGGATATTTTCTGTATATTGAGCCTAGTGTATTACATTTTGTGAAACTATTTTCCGCCACTGTAAAATAAATACGATGTTTTATCAAAAGTGGATAAACAGTATTCTGTCATCTTCGGTCTAGTTGGTCCAACCCCATTTTTTCTTCCTCTTCTTAGCAGTCTTCCTCATCCTCTGAGATGGAGCCTGAGGAGTAGTCCAGCTCCTCATCTTCTGCCCGCAGCAGTCCGTCCAAATAAAAGAACATGTTGCTGAAGTTCCCAGTGTGCAAAACAGAAATGTGATTGATGTGGCTTAAGGTGTCAATGTGCATAACAAAAAACAAGTGACAAAGACAAACAAAAGGATTCTCGCAAGACTCACACATTGGGAAAGGGTTCCTGAAATACATAAACTGTACAGGTGACTATGCACAGCACAGAAAGACTTATTGGGTTCACATACAATGGTTTATCTAGAAACACGGGAAAGTAAAGGTGTTAAGAAACGTTTTTGTTTTTTACTTTTTTGGTTTGGCACAAAGGGAAGAAGGGAAAGCGTGAGAGGAATATTTTAGTTTTGTAATGTTTTTTAGGGAGCAAGGGTAAACTTGGACAATTAGAGAGCGAGCCTAAACAAAGCACACAAACAGAGAACAGTGAATAAAACAGGGATCAAGAAACACGCAAAATATCCCTAACAACTTGCAAACTCTTCCAAAACACCCCTAAACTCGCCAAAAGCACTCCACAACCACCAGTTTTTGAGCCAGCACCGTCCACTTCTAGCTTGATAATGAAACAAACCCCACAAAAGCAGCACATAGCAAACTGTGCTTTTAACCACAATCCTGTTTTAGAATGGCTTAGGGCCGCTGATTGCCTGGTCGAACTCCTCTCTCGAGTATCAGAATTTGCGATTAGATGGTAGGCCTCAATCCCTGCTTTGAGACTCATATCTGTGGTCGACCCATGGGAAATCCCAGTGGAAACTTGCGGGGCGAGCATGCCCAGAAAATACCCACTTTCCCACGTGGGGACATTTTGAGAAGCTGGAGCAATCCCTATTGGGGACACTCACGCAGCACAGCATGCAAAAATAGGTGCAAAGTCAAATGAAATCTGCAAAAATGAAGAATACTGAAAAGAACCTGGGTCAAAAAAGAGCAAATACCCCAAGTAAAAACAGTCATAAAATAGATCAAAGCGCAAAGAAAACATTCTGGGCTGGGATCAGGGTGGTTTAGAGGAAGTGAGGAGAACAGAAGAGGATTGGAATGTTGCTTGACATCATGGAGGGCTGGAAAAAAAGGTACGTGTAAATAAATGGGTGCTGAGTTTGGCTGGGCTGCTGGGGTTCTCCTGGAATCAAGAAATCAGTAAGGAATCGAGGAGGAATGAAAACGCTTGTTTACAGCAAATACACATGTTTGCACCTGATACACTGTTTTATTGGTTAAAATTAAGTAAATTAATAGTTCGTTATGTTTACTGTGTTTATGTGGACATTCTTTATTTTCAATGTTTACATTACTTTCAATGTAATATGAGTTATTTTTAACTCTTCACTTTTCCCGCTTCATTTTTCAGACCAGATTATTATTCCCATATAGAACAACAGAATATTGGGGTTATCGTCGTTTTTTTAATGCATAGGTAAATGTACTCTGATCAAGAGTGGCTGTTAGTACTCTGATCAAGAGTGGCTGTTAGTACTCTGATCAAGAGTGGCTGTTAGTATTCATGCTCAGAGGAGATTATCTTGGAATTTCAGACCGAACAGCCCTGAGGGACAGCATCACACTGATATGCAAATCTATATTTTCCTCAAATATGGCAAACGGAGGAAAAACACAATCGAGTCCATCCTGAATGTGTTGCACTGCATAAAGCAACCTACAGTATTTTCAATTTTGTGTGTTCTCTGAACAGGACTTCACACACTGTTGAGTAATTCAGATCCCTTATGGTATCACACTAAGTGAAGTAGGGTGCCACAAGATCAACCCCCTGCCCCCTCTGGGCTTGGAGAGGAAGATGTGTTCACTGCACCTCACTGATGACAGCCAAGGAGTTAGAGGCAATTCTTTGAGAGGGCTGCTGATATTTTTGATCAGGTAGATTTGACTGGCATTTTGGTCCAGACATCCCTTATGGGTAGGCTCAGACTGAATCAGAAATTGATATTCTCCTGTGGCGAGACAGAGAGAGTGATGCATGACTGAGCTCCTTCCAAGTTGGAGGAATACCACATCCCACGCTTTTGGGTCATTCTCAGTAGAGGGCATCTCCCACTGTTGACTTATTTTGAATCACTGCTGGCCTTATCCTAAGAGTGGGATAATTCAGAGATTGAACCCTTGCTTCCTGGGCCATTATGGGGCTGCTACCCCTCAGCCGGACCGCACCAATCACACCAAAAGAGGCAGAGGTACATTTCTGGGGATGCGGTTAGAACTCGTGTTCAGGGGTTATTTGCATGGCAGTCTAGGCTAGGCTGCCCTTATGAGGAGTGATATGGAGATGGATATTCTACTCGGTTATGGCAAAAAGAGCTAAAATACAATTCAAGTCCTGCTGGGTGGAAATTCCCCCATAGAACAAGCTATTATACTTTTTGTTCCTAGAGAACTTCTCACATTAACAGCTCAATCTGCATTTACAGAGGATCTTGTGTAGGCATGGACATGTTTCTTCGCCAGCAGAGAGCTATCTGCCAGTAGCAAATTGCCCTTTGAAGGGAGCCCAAATGGGGGTTGGGGTATTCAACTATCATGTGCTGTGTTGTACTGCAATTCCCTCTAGCGAAGCCCATGGGGCAACTATTACTTTGCAGTTGTAAGCGTCACTATGTTGGAGTATGGTACATGTTTCTCTGCAAAGAGAGCGAGGAGATAGCTGAATTATGTATCCTGAAGATTTGACAGTTCTGATTGAAAACTGAGTGTTGTGGATTGTAGTGGAGGTGTGTTCGGGACATGGTGGTATGCAAGGTCTATTCAAGTCTGGATGTGCCCGAGTTCCTTTTTAGGTAGTTGCTTGGGCCTCATACAGTGTCTGGTAGGTTTTATGACTCAACGTCTTCTGATGTAAGGCGGAGTTGGATGTATTTTCTAGTATTAAATTGTTTGGGTTTGTGTGAAACATGTGCAATGTTGCTTTGTTAGGCAGGAGATGCCCTGAGGTGTGGGGTCTTCGGGGCGCATTTCCTTGAACGCTTCTAAAAGAGGCGACCCAGGAAACATGGTCCTCAGAGGTCCTCAACATGAAGACGATGGTGGGCTACGAAAATTAAATTTGCCAGCAGGGTTACAGGTAAGTATTTTGACAGGCTAGTGGATTAGGGTGGGGGGCAGCTTGGAGGTGAGAGGGGTACCATGATTGCTTCGTGGGGGTGGGTGGGGGAGTGTGGCGATAAAGGACAAATTGCAGTGAGGAGGGGGAAAAAAGGGTTGAATATGAGCTCATGCATGGGGGTTTGCGGGGTGAAATCTCCCCTCATGGAACCAGAATTTCATCCTCTGGAGATCCCTCTGCGTCGTCCAAAGAAAGGCTGTCTTTTTGAGGAGCAGTCTCCAATGGATGGGAACATGACATATAACCCACTTAGGTATTTCACTGCAAGGGCTGGACTTTGCAACATTCGACTACACCCTGCCTCATATAAGTAGGGTGCAGTTGCCTGTGTTTTCTGTGACAGAAATATTTGGATTAGATTTCTGACTGAGTAGACTTGTAGACCCTACTGACACCACATATGACCCCAAATAAGGGATGATATGTGCATGAGGGTTGGTTGTAGGCATGGTCAGGAATGTGTACTGATCTTATGAGGGGCCAGATTTGTTAGTCTTCATCCCTTATTGAGTGGCCTGCTTTGCATGTTGCCCTGTGTGTCTTCAAACCCCTTGGTGCAGATCCTTGTTGCCCCAAGTGGCTATGTTATCTTGTGATCTCAGTTAGAGGTGATGTGAGGTGATGCTATCTTTGAGATCTCCAGGAGGTAATTTGGTTACAGGGTTTTCTGGCTGGGGTTAGGTGATTATTGAGTAGTGTACATACATTTATCAAATGTAGCAACATTTGGGAGGAGCGAGAGTAGAGCTACATGTTGTCCACCTGTAACATGTGTTTCAGAAAGGGATGTTTACTTAGGAAGTAGGATGACAGCAAGAGCAATTTCTAGTGCTTTTCTGTGTGTGAGGTGGTCCTGAATGGAGAGAAAGGTTATTACAGAGTCCTGCTGCTAGGACCAGAGAAATGTTTGCCTCTGACGCGTCTTCTTAAAGGGTGCTCAAGTAGGAGGGACAGGCCTGATTTCATAGGATGAATGAGGTACAATTCAGCCACATTCAATTGGAGGGAATGCACTCAATTGTTGTGGTAGGCTTTGTGCATAATGATGTGGGCCTTGTATTTTACTCAACGCTCCACTGGGAGTCATTGCACCTTGCATTGTGTGCCCTACAGGCCACAGGTTTAGCAATAGTCTGGCAGTCATGTTTTGGAGTCTCAGAAATCTAATAGCGAGAAAGGCCCGTATGCCAAGTTATCGCGCATGTAGGGTGCAAAATGACTAACGGTTACCTGTAGTTATTATAGGTAAGATAGAGGTGGCAGGATAAGTCAAAGCGTGTTAAGGTGAGAGAAGCAGGTCCTAACTTGTAGTCCTAAAAGTTGACCTTTACCAATGGAAAGAATTTGCAGGTCTTCTTTTGTCCTAGGTGTTATGGCTCTCTTATCTGGGGTGGGGCACAGGTGGGGACGAGATGTCCAGCGAATTGGGTGGAGCATGACAGCCATGTTGCTGCTAATACAGATTTCAGTATTGTATTAATGTTTAATTGAAGCTGTTCATTGTCTTACAGAGATTGTGGAGAAAGTTTAGAAGGCTATTGTTGTCAGTGGATGGTGGTCAATTCAGTCAGAAGAGGATAGTCATTGTCAGACTAGCTGTAGCGGACTAGGCCAACGCTCAGCTCAATGAATTCAGGGGTGCCATGTATGTGTTGTAGAGGAGGTGGAAAAAGTCACGCAGTAAAGGAATTAACATAAGGCATGTCCAGCTTTTGCAGAGAAAAAGGTCATGTACATAATTTGTGATCTGTCACTGAAGAAAGAGCGATGGTGGGGCGTTACATTCTCAGATCCTTTATTTGCAATATAAAGGCAAGGTGGTTGACCGGGTCGAATGATGGGGACTGTCCTAGAAAGATGAGAGCTCATGTGTCATTGACGCTATTTTTCAATGTGGGGACATCCCAGAAGGGGATTAGTGCTGCTTCTGTGCTTTTCATCTGTCAACATCCTTACTATGCTATGCCTAGTAGGCAGCCAGTTTCAAAGTAGTGTAGCAGATTATTGTAGATTTAGCATTCAAGGAGCTTTGCTAGGTTAGGTGTGTTAGAGATTGGTCTGTAGTTCAACGAATCATGAGATCGAAGAATGTTGTTTGAGCACAGTTTGACCTGAGTGCTTTAAACTCTCTTGGGACTATCTAAGCTCGGAGTAATTTGTTACAAAAGAAAGGGGATAGAAGAAACTACTTGCAGAAGGCAGAGAGAGGACATATTTGACGCTTGCTGGAGTGCATCGGTCGGCAGGACCCGAACTTCCAGCTTGCCTTGATCAGCTCTTCTAGTTGATGCTGTGAAATCAGTTAAAGGTTTTGAAAGAAGGTATCACATTGTTATGGAAGCAGGAATGGTTGATAGGTGTTTTGAAGTGGGTGTTGCTCAAGGGTTGGGCATTAGTGAGCTTGGATTATAGGGAACTGTACTCCAATAACTTGTTGCAGAATTCCTGTGAACTTGGTATGTTTTGGAGTGTGCCCTACTGTGACTGTTCTTCTGGGAGCTATCATGACACAGTCTTCAATGACTTAGTTAGTCAACTGCAGATGAGTTTAAGAATGATTGAGGGAGATTCAGTGTTCAGTGAAGCAAGGCTTGAATGAGGGTTGCTAGGTAACTGAAGGCAATGCTTTTCCAGCGGTATTTGTTTGCATATTCTAGGCGCTTATGATAAAGAAAGATGTGGGAAGGTGAAACTAGGGCTCCAGATAAGCAGTGTACCCTCATATTTTACTCACTTAAATCAGGCCAATAAACAAAGTCATAGGTATGCATGTGTCTGATAGTTCATCACATGGCACGGAGAGAACGAGTAACAGCATCCCGAAGAGAGCTGCATTGGCTCCTGTTGGTTGCCAGAGTTCTGTTTAAGTTGTTAACTTTGGAACCCAAGTGTATTTTTGGGACTGCCCCTCCATATCTTAAAGAGAAAGTGGAGGTCTACTAACCCACTAGAAGCCTACTTTCATGGAAGTCATGCCTTCTGAAGGTTAACCGATTTAAAAGAGCTTGGGCAATGGCCGTTCCTTCCCGGTTCGGGTGGCACAGGCCTGGAATGAGCTACCAGAATTACTCTGAAAAGAGGAAAATCATCTTGCCTTTAGGAAGTTGCGGAAGGCCAGGCTGTTTGTCTGAATAATTCTGAAATCTCTGCTTGTAGTTCTGTTTCTGTTCATCACCTGGATGTCCTAGGGCTTTGGCGCTTTATAAGCAAAATAACATAACATACATTTGTACCCGGCACGCGTTGTCCACGGGAAATACTACACGTGGATTGGTTCTTTTCCGAGCCACACCACACGGTATTCCCGTGGACGTACAAACGTTCCTCGCGTGCCCGGTACTCTCTGATTCTCACTGTCATACGCCTCCTACGTTTGTTCCCAGCGGGGGGCGTGGCAGCCCCTTAGCCAATGAGGAGGCTCGAAACAGGGCAATCCCTGCTCCTAGCCTCCCCAAGGCTGGAGGCTGCCTTCGTCCCCCGCCGGGGAGTCAGGTATGTTTTTTTTTCTCCACCCCCCCTGCAAACTATCCCCTCCCTTCCCTCCCAACCCCACTTACCTTCTTTTTTCTTTTTCTCGAGAGCGAACGCGCTGGGAACACTTCTGTTCCCATTGCGTCCGCTCCCGATGGCCACCATGGAAAGGGAAAACGGACTATGTTTTCCCTTTCCTGGTGGCCATTTTATTTAATATATATATATTTTTTCTGTTTCGAAACACGGCAGCGTTTCGGAACAGAAAAAAATGCCATTAGTACCCCGGTCTAACGGGCCGAGGTACTAATGGCTATAAGACCCTCGGCGGCCGAGGTACTAATGGCTATAAAATCCTCAGCGGCGGGCCAATACCGCCCACGGTAATGCCCCCGGGGCCTCGTTAAGGCCCTCGCTAACTGTAACTAGGAGCCTTGGGGGCATTACCTAGGGCGGTACTGGCCCGCCGCCTAGGGTTTTATTGCCACATAATGACACCTGCAAATCCTAGACGATATGTTCTGATTAGTGGTATGAGCAGCACTTAACACAAGGAGGACCTCTGCTATAGTGCTTCTTGATGTGAAGACAACCTATACAATGCAAATGTGTCTTTTCGTTTACTTGAATGGCTAGTTGCAAAGGATGGCTTGATTATAAGTACAATACGTCTTTTTTTTTTTTAAATAAAACATATTTTTTCTTGCCTAGACATATGCCACCCAGAAATGAAAACTATCCCTTTACTGCCTTACAGATCCCTTTAATACCAGGATCCCAAAATAGAGAGCAACCTCAATCCATTATATTCTTATCTGGAGCCCTGGTTCGACCAACCAAAGTAAGTGGTGGAGTGCGACAAAAGGTAGAAGCTTCTCATTGCTAAAGTTTGCATTTAGAGTGCAGCCTGCCAATTGTATTGCTATTTTCGACAACTGTCTCAAGGGTATTGTTCAAGAAATGAATTGTGGGCTTGTTTGGGTGGATGAAGCGTATGCTCAAGATGTGCGGGTGCTGTAGGATGACCTTGGCAAACAAGTCAGTGATAGTGCCTGTCATTGCAGGCTTGTGAGTGGGATATGTTGGGTGGGTTTGAGGCAATCGGTGGGATGGGAGGTTCAGAGTTGCTGTATGGGAAGGGCTAGTATCAGTGCTAGGTGGGAAGTAGAGGTAAGTGGGGAGTATAGGATAGGATGGCGCATGGTATGGTTGATATGTGCACAAGGAGCAGAGGCTGCGTCTGTGATGTAATGGCCTGGCTGTCAGCACAGCTGTCAGAGGGCACTTCACTAAACCTGTTGTGCGTAACAGGGGAGCAGGTGCTGCATATCCAGCAGAACACCCTCCCTAAGAAAGAATTACAGGCATCCTTTTATATTTAATAACATTTTAAAAAAGCCAGGGCTTCTACACCCTTGCAAGATGGCAATCCTGACAGGGCGGTTCCCTATGTTATTTTGAGGGTAGGTGTCTTTGGAGGGTTTGAACTCCCCGCCCCTTTTTTTCCTGCACTTATCAGACATACCCTGTCTGCTGCCTCAACCCAGCACTTGCCACTGTGGCAGGATGGGTGCTGAGGAATAAGGAGTCCTGACATTCAGACAGCAAAGTGGGTGAGGAATAGTGCAGCTCAAGCCTCAGTAGGCTCTTAGGTATGTGGGTATGAGATGCCCGAGAGAGGCTGCCCCGCTAGGGATACTTTACAAGGTCCTGTTCTGGGCCTCATTGTGGTGTTGTCTTGGCTGCACTTTGTAGACATTTTGATATTAGTAGTTGATAAGGATGGGTGATGAGCAGATGTGTTGGGGCAAGAGACGCTGATGATGAGGTTAGTGCAGTGAGGATATAGTGTGCAAGGCGCAGGGGTGTTAGACATCAGAGGTTTGTTTTGTCTGTAAAGGGTTTGGTGAGTGGAAGTGTTTGGGATGCAATGTCAAGTGGCATCTGAAGGCGTGGGGGCAGGATATGGAGTCATGTGTGCCATGAGGTGGCCCAGTTGTGGGGTGATTGTCTCCTACCTAGACCTAAATCCGCTCATAGTTAGGTACTGCAGGTATCATGATCCATGCTTGCACTTCATGGATGGGATGTGTTATGATGGGGAAACCGGGTGGGTGGGGTTGGTAAAGATAGAAAGTAAGAAGGGGAGTCAGACAGAGTCTTTAGATGCGCTGGAATGTGAAATTCATGATTTGATGGGGCGAGAAGGGAGAGATTTCCAGATTTTGTCTGAGGGGGTTAGTTGCATGAAATGTCTGGACTAGGATCATGCGTGGATCATGTGGGATCTTTTGGCGGAACCTCTTGATAGATGGCAAGATTGTGAATGATGTTGTTAGATGGTAAGGTATGTAGTAATGTGGGTAAGGAAGAATGTGGCGAGAGCAAGATTGGATCAGATAGTTAAGTGTTGATAAAGGAAGAGTAAAGGAGGAGATTAGGGGGAACGTGAGGAAGAAAGGGAGATCAAATAGTATGTGATATGTGATGTGGGAGGATCAGAAGGGATGGCAGCAGTGAAGGAGTGGTGCAGGGGTGGTGGTATAAGGACTGGATAGAGAAAAAACGAAGATATATGTGGGCTTGGGAAGGATAAGTGAGAGGAGAAGTGAGGATAAGGTAGGATGAGGATGTTGGGAGCATGAAGAAGTGGGTCTATAACAAATAAGGTAGAAGGTGTAGAGGTAGTAGGGGTAGGAACAGGGGTTATTTGTAAGGTATATGGCTAGTTGGGGAGTAAGAGGAGGAGCAGGTCTAAAGGAATGAAACAGATTCAGTGAGATTGGTAGGGAGGATGAGGCAGAAGGAGGGATTTTGTGGGTTTGATAGGAGTGTTTGAGAGGAGAATCAGGTGTGATGGGTAGAGCATAGATGAGGGGTTACCAGGTAGGAAGATCGAGGAAGGGAAGAAACAGTGTAGTAAAGATTAAGCATGGTACAGGAAGCATAGTGGGATCATCATGTAGTACTAAGTCAGGAGGGGTAGGACAGATTTGGTCGAAGGTGGGAACAGAGGTTCAGGAGGAATGCATGGGGTAGGAGTAGGGAGAGTAGGTAGTGGGTGGTGCAAGTAGGTTAGAGGAGGAAGAAGAAAGTGGGGATGAGCGAGGATAGGCTAAGACTGAAGTTAAGGTAGAAGTAGTTGGGGTGTTGAAGGAGTAATATGCATAAGTGTATATATTTATCGAGTGGTACATGAGTTGGTGGTAGCGTGAAATGACTGAGGGCAGTGAAGGAGATGATTGATGAGGATAAGGTGTGGAATAGTGTGAGCGAGGGTCAGTAGTGGTAGAATGGGCTCAGCAGCGAGAGGTGGAGTTCATGGGACTGGTTGGTGAGTGGGCAATTGATGGAGTAGTGTATATTGGAAGTGGTGATGATGAATAGGGGTTGCAGTAAGGTGGACAGGAGGGATGCAGTGAATAATACTCAACTTCTCCAACCCCCATGGCCCATGCCAAATTAGCCTGTGCCGTGGAAGGACGGAAAAACACAAATTTGCTTAACACAGAGAAATTACCTAGCAAACGTGTTGTATAGCTCAGTGGCAATGCGCCTGTCGATGACGCAGAGCATTTTAGGTTTGAATCCTGTCCGCACTTAGAAACCTCTTTGGTATTAAGCGCATCATAAACAACCAATTATAATAATAACTTGCTAATGAACTTTCTCAATGCAGCCTTCAACCTGAATCCAACACATCAGAGCAGCAACACTTTTACATGTGCTGCCAGTTCATTTGTAAAGACATGTCAGCAAATAAGATACAAAGCACAATCATAAACAAGACACATGGTTTGTAAAAATTCAGTCCTGCAGGACAGGACTTTATAAACTGGATATGATCTGTTTCTGTCCTTGTTGAAATATTGTCTGGACCACACAACTACTTTGGTTTTAATTATTTCTGTGGTGCTTCTTTGAATCATTGCTATTGGCTGGTCAATATGTTTTTGGTGATCTTTTATGATTTATTCTCGAAGGTTTCATTTATTCTGTGTGTGTTTCTAGCATGGTGGTGCCTTGATATCACCTTTGAAAGGGATCATTGCAGACGCTAGCATCCTGGAGGGCTAGCTTGGTCTACTACTTCCTTTGATTCACTGCAAGTAGCCTCAGAATGTGTTTGTGTCTCCCCAGGTGTGGATCAGCTCTTCAATCGTGTGTTTTTTTGTATCCCCAGTGGATGATTTCTATATGTTGATTGTGTCCTGATGTCCAGGGAGTAATTCTGAATTTACTGCGTCCCTCGTCTCGCTAAATGCTAAATGCTTCAGTACTGCATTTTGCAGCATGTGCAATCCACAGTAGACCACGCCATATAGACGTCACTCATTCACATATAGACCCATTTTTCTAATTGTTTATAAACCCCTTGATATTTATCATGAGAACATTTGTGAGCACTGAAAGTCAACTCATGATCGTGCTACCTGAGAACATCTGTGCCTACTGAAAATCAACTCGTCATCGTACTACCTGTGAACATCTCTGAGCAGTGGAAGTCAACTCGTTATTGCGCTACCTGTTCTGCTACTAACTACCCTACTTGCTGAATCTAACTGTTTGTTGGTCAAGGTAAGGGCAGGTCACCTAATCATCTCTTCCTGATCTCTAAATTTCTATCTATTTTGAATGAATGTACCCAGTAGTGTAATGTTCATTCATCTCATTGCCATTACCATTGACTTCTGTTTAATTTGTTCTGTCCTCGATATATAGCAATTGTCATCAGTGTCAATTGGGATAGAATTGCATCTTTCACGGACCATGATGCATGAAAGTACATTCAACGGACAAGTAATACGTTACAGATTGCGTCACATCAATTGATTCTGTATGAAAGTTATCCTAGTGTATAGTCGACTACTCTACACAGGTTTTGCTTCTGTGACCAAAACAAACATTGCATAGAAAAATTATTATATAATTCCATCTTTCTCACGCATTCATGTAAAACATTTTTGTAACTATGTGTACTTTTTTTTTACAGATTTTTCAAGAATGCCTGCTTGTATGGTTGGCGGTTGCCTTTCTATGGCCCATGACAAACCTAAGGGCACAATAATGCATACATTCCCGAGGAATATAGATCTAATAAGAGTAAGAGAATGGGTCAGATATTGCAGAATTGCGTCAGACGAGCTTGAAAGTCGAGCCCATGAAGTCTTGTGGGACTTGAGGGGAGATCGATTCCGCATCTGCAGCCTGCACTTTACCACAAACATGTACGACGAATCGCAGTACACAAAGAAGCATTGACTCAGAACTTCTCGTAAATTGTTTCCAAATGCAAATCCAATTCACGGTTCATGAATTAGCTGTAGGCCTTGGGGTACTGAACAGGTAACTACATGAACGGATTGGTATTTTTGATTTAAATGTGTCTTACAAAACTTTGCATATTTACCAGATTGTATTGCTTTATAGCTACACCCCATTTTCTAGACATCTGTTCCTGGTTTTAGGAGCATCATAGAAAACTATTTATGGACACAGAAAACTATGGTATAGTGCCCTTGAAATAAGCATAATCTTTTCGTAACTGGTTGCTTTACAGGTCAATTTTTTTGGGTTGGCATATTGACTGAAACACAGACTATCAGTAGTAGTGACATCACCGAGACATCCAGTATACCAATGGTGAGCTATACAGACTTGCTGAAGTTCACATTCTTCAAAGTTGGAGCTTGCCACATTTCTAATTCAAATCTATTTTTCCCTTTACAACTCTGTGACAATGCACGTAATTGAAGGAGCAAGATTCTGCATCCATTTCTTTCCCGGAGTCAACAACAACTTCGAGCGCCTATCAGTTAGTTTTATTTCACTATTCGATTACGGAATGTATTATGCATAGAATTTTAGATAATATGAAATAGTTTACGTATCCTGTCATTTGTTTACATAATGTTTCATTTATGGGTTTTTATTCATATGTACCATTGTCTGCATCCCATTGTGTCTGTTCAAGTTCACTTTTTTCATCCATACTAAAACAAGTACTGTGTTACAGGGTGATGCTGGTACTTCGACAACGATTACATCATCCTTTGGAGCTGGTCCAGAGCATGAGGTATGCATACTGACAGATCCCTTGAATGAAAGAAAGTATATCCTACATCTGATACTATTAGACAGTGACATTATTATAAACGAGCATCTTTTCAAACTTTTACCGTTTCAGTTGTAACGTAACAATTTCTACCCTAGTGCCGAATACAATGTAAAATGCTTGAGTGCAACATTACAATCAGTGGGTTTTGCACAGTGATCTCTGATCGAGTACACTAGCCATCAATCAGGTGAAATTCGAATTGTATATTTTGACGTGCACAGTGTACAAGGGTATCTATGTAAGCCATGTGTGCGAAGAAAGAATTTGATTTCAAACACGATTGACTGTTTTTTTAATGAATATTATTTTCAAGGTATGTATACAAAATCGGGAAATAGAAGAGTAGGCACGTGGATCCCAGGTGGCGGACAAGCTTGCTGGTGCAGTCGTTGCAGTGAGGAACATGGTTTCACAGAAAATCAAGAAAGCAATGGTAACTAACAAACAATTTCAATTACAAAAAGTGTTTTGGGCTGGTGTCTTCATAAAATGCTTTTAAAAAAATCTAAAGTGCTACATACTGTATGTTGGATTTTGTTTGCAAAAAGTGCCTTTTGGAGGATGCCATAGAGTGTAATGCTGTGCTTTCACACTTCCGATGAAAGCAACTTTGGGGTTCTGCAGTTGCCTTACCAAACACGTGTCCAAAGAGCTGAATAAATACGCGTCCCACAAAAGGAATGAGAAATAGGCTAGATAAGATACTTGGTACGCAAGAACTACTGACTGTAAGCAAAACAGCGCATCAAAGGGGGTTGTTGGTGAGAAATAGGTGCATTCTGACCTATATTTTTAAGGGGGCATGTGTTAGGGGTTGTTTCCATCGGATGCCTTATCACAGGGGCTGATCTTTGATTTGCGGCCCTCAGAGTCTTACGATTTCAAATGCAGTGGGGGTAGGTGTCAGCGTTACCAAAATATTTGACCAATCCTGATTAGGTATATGGGAGGTGAAGTTGAGGTGGTGCGGGGTTAGGATCTGGCGACCAGATGCATTCAAAGGGAAAAGGGGTTGAGGGTTCAGGGGGCCACGGCCTGGCAGGAGGGTGTTGCAGCAGGGCTTGCTCTGACATTCTCGTACGGGCACATTTTGTCAGGGCTCGAGACTCGCTACTTGCAGGAAATATTTACGTTATTTGCCATCTGAAAAGGAGACGGGCTGAGCTGACATGTGGTGTGGGCTGGCTGTGCAAGTCGCTGGGAGAGTGTGAAGTTCTCCAGAGGGACATTATAAATAAGGCATTTGGAAGTAAACTAACTGTAACTGTTTTCATAAAAAAAAGTAAATCACCAGAGATTTTGTACAGCATTGGTGGATGGCAGCAAACAATTCATTTGTTTTTCAAAAATATTTCCAATGCCACTATGGTCTGAAGGGCTATTCGCTCCCATTGGCAGTGAAGGTCAGCGCCTTTGAATTTTGCATGTGAGCAGAGCACACCCACGCATCGTACACAGTATAAGGTTCAATTGTTTGTCGACCTTGGAAGGAAGGGAGGATTCCAAATGGTATGAATGAAAGGAGGAGTGTAATACCGTCAAATATGATAAGGTTCACCATTCCAAAACTGGACAAAGGAACATGTAATTTCATTTTATGAAAATTTGTTGATCTGAACGGACACTCGGCATTACGCCGAGAGAATGAAAATGCTGAATATTATGTACTTTTTACTGTAGACGATTTTATAGACGAACGAGTCAAGGTTTAATTTTCTGACCGTTATTGCTGGCTTACATTGTAATGGATATTGGTTTTGGTAACTGAGATCAAAAAGTCATACTTTGGCGCTGACCAAGTGATTCTTGATACCTAATAATTGTTCATTTCCACACTTGGTAAGTGTTTACAACAATTATTGTTTTAATGTTTGTAAAGTGCTTCAAACATTGATTGTCAATCTTGTGACATACATTCTAGTTAGTCAAGGCTTTTCATGCAATGCAAAAGTGAGCAATTGCTTAGGTTTCACTAGTGCCGACACGTGTTTCAACCTTAAGGTTTTCTCAAGGCAAGTAGTTTGGATGCGTGGTCCCGGATGGGTGTTGGTAACTGTAAATGTTTACACGTGTACTGGATAGTACCTCTTCCCCGATGGGAGTCTGTGTTGTCTCAGGTCTCGCAGTGATCTGCTGTTAGTAAGCAATGTTACTAACAGCAGATCACTGCAATGCTTACCAGCACCATTGTTACCAGACCGGCACACTCATAATGAGGCCCTAGTGTCAGGAGAATGAGCATCTAAGATATTGTATATAAAATCTGAATGAGCGGCTAATTAACGTGCATTAACCAACATTTCTTTAACTGAGGAGCCAGTTTCCTTCACACCATGATTCGGTAGAAGGAAATCATTATTCCACTTTACCTGGAAACAAGTGCCCGGCGGTGCTAAGACTAATATATCCTTACGAGAAAGACAAACTACTCTTACCTCATCTTGCCCATACTGCACACGGATGAGCACAGACGGGCTTTACTTTGGCGTGACTTTGGTGCGTAATGCTCTAACCTGCTGCGCTTCCGAGAACACACTGCACTTAGCCAGTACCCTCCAACTACAATAAAGTGAAGAGGGACTCCCAGCCATCTGCTGTGTGGGAGTAAGAAAACAAACACACCTACTTCCAGGTACAAGACTCTAGGTAGCAGGGGAGGAAGCTGGGCACCTTCCTGCTGGAGCTACCAGCTACAAGGAAAAACACAAGATAAAAATAAACATAAGGCATGGACTCCACAATGCAGCAACACACTCACTTCAGCCTCAAGCCCATCGGTACCCCCTCACCGTCCACAACACGGAAGTTAATGCACACCAATGTCTGCTCAGCTATCAACCATGCAGCAAACATCGCCAACCTCATCACTACACACAACCTTGACTCCATCTTCATCACAGAGCCCTGGCTGACACCCACATCCACCCACATCCTAAACATCCTTGTCCCTGATGGCTATAGCATCCAACATAGACACTGGCCAAACAAGACAGGCAGAGGCCATGCAGACATTCACAAGACATTGTGGCCCTGCACCACACTTGACGTTGACAACATGGGCTCCTTCAAAGTCCTCCCTTGCCACTTCCCACTCTCCCCAACGGACACAGTCACCTTCCATCTCATCTACAGACCACCCAAACCCAACACGACTTTCATCTGAGACTTCACTGACCTGGTCACCCCATCTCTCCCAGGCGTCAAAGCTACCAAACTAATGAAGGAAGCTCTCCTTTGCCTTCTAGACTCCCTCAGCCTCACACACCACACAAAAGACCCAATGCACAAGCAAGATAGCATCCTCAACCTAATCATGACCGCATCACCTTCCCTCCACTACAGCCATCTCTCCTGCGTGACTGGTCTGACCACCTGACCATGCCTTTCAACATCCTGCACACCACCCCAGTCACACACTCCCAGCAGAAACCCATCAGACAAACCTTCAGGTCCTTTAAGAACTTCCCTCTAGAAGCCCTCATGGAAGACCTCTCCAACCTCCACCTCACATGGAATCGACACCCCTAAGCAAACTGCATTTCTCTACTGGAAGCACTGAATGCCACCCTCTCAGCCTCCATTGACTGAAACATGCCTCTGAATTAATGCACCTGCAAACCGAAACCGTCAGCACCCCAATACCTCAACCTCAGCAAAAGAGTAATCAGGAAACAAGAGAAAACCTGGTGCCACTCCAGGACCGCATCTGACCTGGCGCTCTTCAAGGAACTCTGAGCGACCCGCTGACAACTAATCAACATAGACGTCACCTCTGCATTCACAGACCCAACTCATGAAATCTCCACACCGTGGACTACAATCAAGACACACTTTACAGAGGACCGGGTAGAAACCCTAGCCTCCCTCAAAGCCACATCATATACAGATGACATCCTCCCACCATCCATCCTCAAGACTCTCCTCGCAGAAGCTCTCCTTCCCTACCTGGACATCATCAACAGCTCCCTAACTCCAGGCACCTTCCTATCGACCCCAAACACAGGACAAATCCTCCCTCTGCAAAAGAAACCCACTCTGGATCCCGTCAACCTAGGTAACTATTGCCCCGTCTTCCTTTCCAAGGTAAAAACATTGAGAAAGCGGTAGCCGGGCAACTGCAGCAACACATCAACACCAACAATCTCCTCCAAGCCTGTCAATCCAGGTGCAGACCCAGATGCAACATGGAGACAGCAACTTTACAGGTGGTCAGTGATGTCCTCAACATACTTCATGACGCCAACCTCTGCCTCCTGGTTCTACTCGATCTCTCGGCCACTTTTGACACAGTAGGCCACTAGGCTCTCACAAACACCCTAAATGGGTGCATGGGGATCAGCGACCTTGTCTGTGGAGTCCTGCAGGGTTCCATCCTCTCCCCAGTAATCTTTAATCTATACATGGAGTGGCTGGGAGCCCTCCTAGCCACACACAACATCCACATCTCCCAATACGCCATTGACACACAGCTACACCTCAAGATTGACTCCATCAAGGACATCCACAGGTCCAAAACCTGCCACTCGCTGATCCCAGCTTGGATGTCCAGTGCATACTTAAAGCTCAACCCCTCCAAGACTATACCTCAAAATCGATTCCATCAAGGACATCGACAGGCTCAAAACCTGCCACTAGCTTATCCCAGCTTGGATTTCCAGTGCATACTTAAAGCTCAACCCCTCCAAGACCAAATTCCTACTTGTCACCAACACCACTGAATGCACAGACATACTGGCCTGTCTATCAAACATGAACACTGTGGGCTTCACATCCGAGCGCACAACTGCACCAAGTCCCTTAGGTTCCACGTAGACAGGCACCTCTCCTTAAAGATACACATAGCAAAGAAAGCTTAGACAGCTTGGTATCAGCTCTCCCTCCTGTAAAAGGTCAAGCTCTTTCTCCCTTCGGACAGCTTTAGATCCACTGTTCAAGCACTGGTCCTATCACACCTGGATAGGGGCTAATGCCCTCCTCAAAGGGCTCCCGTTGTCCTCCCATGAGACACTGAGAAGTACGTGGCCGCACACCACCTCAAGGGTTTATGCAGAAACGACCACATCCCCCTGGCCCTCATCGTCCTTCACTGGTTCCCACTGCACGCACAAATCACCTTCAAGTCTTGCTGCATCATCTATAAGGCAGTCGCCTTCATGTCACCCAGCTACCTCAGGGAGTAACTCAGCATCTCCGGCGGACAGCGCACCACCAGAAGCCAGGACAAGTGCAGATTTGAAATCCAGAAAAACAAGCCTTCTCTGCCTATGCCCCAAGACTATGGAACCTCCTCCCTATCAGCATCAGACTTGCCCACCACGCTCCTAAAATTCAGAAAAGATCTCAAGACCCACCTCTTCAAGCAGTCTCTCCTCCTCAACACCTAGGCCCTCATGTCACTTCTGCACCACCTGACTCGCTAGACGCTGTCTACCCCTCTCCTCCATGCCAACCTACACAGATGTACCTCTTCTCTGTGCCCCTCTGTATCCTACCCCCGCTGTATATCTTTTTTTTTTATTTGATTTAGTTGAGATTACAACTTTACAAATATTTATATAATACAAATAAGAACAACATTGATTTCTGCCATAAAACATTATATAAAACATAGTCATAGAGCGTGAAGTAAATTAATAAGCAGTGTTCAAGTTTTAACAAAGTGTCTCATTCCATCCTTATTGTTTGGTATCACAAACTCAATAAACTGGTAAACTCTTTTAAGAGATTTTTTTCACATAAGGAAATGCTATGTCAAGCAATTGTATTGTGGCAATGCTAGTTGAGATTTTTCTCGCACTGAAAATTTCACACCATATTTCATCATGGGTGCGATCAGCATATTTCCATGTCATGCATTTTACCAATTTAAGACGTTGTGAGACAAAGGCATTACAATGCATTATGATATGAACAAGTGTTTCAGTTGTGGATTTATCTTTACAAAAGCGACAATAGCTCAAATCTTTTGTAACCAGTCCTCGTTTTAGCAGGATTTCGTTAACCGCCCATAAATTCAGACGTAAACGCAGAATTTTCAGTCTTAGATTTATAGACGGACATTTGATGAGATAGTCAGCCATTCTGCGAAGCTTTTTATGACCAAAGAGGTTTCTATTAAATTCCTTTAATTTTAGGCAATTTTCTTGCGTGACAGACCAATCAGTTTGGTAAAGTTTGGTCTTGGCCCGGTTTGGATTAGTAATTAAGAGGTCAATCGAGATATTTGCCTCAGCGAGGGAATTCATAGAATGTGTCCTCCATTTTAATGGAAATGAATGAGACGATGTCAAAAGGTAATTCGCTAGAATGGCTAAACTATCTCAATTAAGTATACCCAAGATACATTTCCTTAAAAGAATGCACATTTTCCATGTTACTTGAGCATGGATGCACAATAAACCGAGTTCAAATCTCAACAACATATTGGGGGTGCTCTTTGGGAACCCGAGTATACTCTTCCAAAACTTTGCTTCAATACAGTTCCAAAATGCATGAGTCCTCGGAAGCACAGATTCCAAATCGTATGTAATAACAGGTATTACCTTTTGTTGGTAAAATCTCATAATCGGAGTACAAGTGAATTTACCAAATCTTGCATGAATTATCTTAGCTTGCAAAATAAGTCCTGCTAGTTTGGTTTGGATTATTGACTCAAACGCATTTTCTGAGGCAGATTTATTGAAATATACTCCCAAATATTTGTATTCTGCAACAATTTGTAGCTTTTTGTTACATAACGACCATTGATGTTTAATCCGTGATGAGGATTTTTGTTTGCCAAGAATAATGATTTGAGTTTTATTTTCATTCACTGTGAGATTATTTTTCATCACATAAGAGTCAAGGACATTCAGTAAATTTTGGAGCCCAGATGGAGTTTGAGAAATCAAGACTAAATCGTCAGCATATAAAAGCCATGCAATGGCTTGATTTCCCAGCTTTGGAGGATCAGATTGAGCCACTATAAAATCATCAGCCAGGTCAAGTAGGAACAAGTTGAACAGAGTCGAGGCAAGTATGCAGCCTTGCTTTAATCCTCTCTCAGTCGGGATTATTTTAGATAATAAGCCCTCTATGTTTAACTTCCCATGGACAGAAGTATTACAGTGCAATAAGCTCACGATTTTTATCAATCTCTCTGGGCAACCGTATTTCACCAGTTTTCTCAGGAGTAGCACTCGATCAACAGAGTCAAACACCATGCAAAAGTCCACAAATGCAACATATAAGGGTTGCTTTCACGTGGCGTAAGATAATTTGATTGCATTAAGGATGGTCAAATTAACTGCAGTGCCAAGTCCCGATACAAAGCTGGTTTGAAAAGGGTCTCTTCGATTGGAGCGGATAGACCACATGTTTATATCACGCAATACCAACCTGCAGAACATTTTTCCCGGAACATCTAATAGGGCAATGGGGCGATAGCTCAGAGGATTTTGCCTATTGCCCTTTTTATAGATAGGTACAATGATGGAATGGGTCCAAGAGCTTGGAGTTTTTGAAGACTAATAATTAATTGAAAAAGTGAGTACAGAATGGAGGCCCAAAGATTGATGTTCTTCTTTAAGACGGCATTCAAAAGTCCATCTGGACCTGGGGCTCGGGACATGCTGGCTTTGTTGATGTAATAGTAAACATCATCCTCATCAAAATTGAGAGTAAAAGGTGAAAATAGCATATCGGAAGTCTCAGTCAGGGTTGGAGCAACATATAAAGATGAAAAGTGGTTACACCAATCATTTTCCAACACTCCATTTATGTGTGAAGACACTTGGGATGCATTAGTGACAGAATTGAGTGACTGCCAGATTTGCGCTGTGTTTTTATTTTTTATTTGATCTAGCATGATTTCCCCATCCTTTTGTTGTTTTGTAATTTTATATTCTGTTAACCAGTTTCTATACGCAGTTTTGATGGCTCTTAATGTATGTGACTTTAAGAGCGGTGGTCATTTGAGAGCTTGTCTCTTTTGTGTTTTAAACAGAGCTTTCCTGATATGAATTGCATTGTCACATATTTGGGTTACCTTTAGGTTAGTATTTTGTTTTGTGGCATATAATTGCATGAGATCAAAAGGAACCACCTTATTTAGCTTTAAAGAAGCCAACAAAGTCTTTGCATAGGATTTTATGTGGTCACGGAAGTGTATTAATGAATCATGAGACCATTTTAGCCGATTCAGAGAATTGTTGGTTTCATAGAGGCCCACAAGAGATTGTCTTTCCACGTTTGGTACAGGAGACAGCATGATCTTAAGAGATAAAGGACAATGGTCACTGTGTTGAGAAGACTTAACAGCAAAATCGGTGGTGTGTGCAAAAAGACTTCTAGAAACAAAGATATAATCGATGGTTGCTGACTGTTTTTGTCTGGACCATGTCGGTAGAGGAGGAGAATCAGCTGCACTGGTACCATTCAACATAACCATGTTCCTTGATTCCGTGAATTTATTCCACAAACATATGCATTCAAGATCTTTCGATGCTTCTCCATTTATAAGATGCAAATTCAAGTCGCCTGCAATAATTAAATGTACTATTTTGTGTGAAAGCATAGCATTTTCCAAGACAGCTGTTAGATTTTTAAAACATTTAGCAGTTGTGATACCCATGGGGTTCCAGTACAAATTGATGCAGGCGATTTTGAAGGTACTAATGTAGATGTAAGAGCATTGGATGAAAGGATTGGCAGAAGGCAATGGAAAAAGTTGGATGTTTGCTAGAGAATTAGTTGCAATAAGCAGACCTGACATGGGTCTGCCTCTCGTAGCTCGTAAGGCTGGTTCAAGTAGTATATCATAATTGTTCCAAGTTGGTGTAGTGGACAGCCATGTTTCTTGTAAAAAAAACAAGTCATAATCACCCAATATACTCTCAGTATTGTTGATGAGGTGAGAGAAGCCTTGTGTGTTCCAGCTCAATACAGACAACCCCACCTGCTCCTTATTCTGATCTAGTTATACTCTAGTCATGAAATTTTGACTCATATGCACAGACCCAGTTGATTCAGCGATGTGTCTGTTAGTGTACGGTTGGAATCTATGTGTGGATTTAAGACAGGATTTGGAAGGACCTTTCTCCTTATTGTTGCGTGAGATTACAAAACCCAATTTAAACAAATCTTCACGGGCAGCCCAGATGATATTCGAATGATTAAGGAGCGTGACCATATGAGGACTGTTGTGAGATCTTCTTTATTTAGAAATTCGATTTGGTCAAGGTCATCGGATTCAATCTCTTGTAAAGAGTTTACATCCGAAAAGAGTCTAAGAATACTCTGTCGATTCATGTTATAAGATATAGATAATTCTTGTCGGGGTGACAATAACAAGGAATGTCTGTGTTCTACTTTTATAGGCTGCTTCCTGCTAAACAAATTTTGTTTAGCAGAGGAAGGATTCAATACTGCAGCCACTCGATTGTCAAGCTGTTGTGGATTTACACGTTTTTTAACTCTCTCATCTTTTGGAGGAGACTGAGTTTTTCGATCTAGAGTTAAGCATCCACAGACGAGCAATAGACTCTTTAATTTCATTTAAGTCCGTTTGCGATAGATAATTATTAACAGGCCAGTCCCATGTTGGTTTCTCATCAACATGTGGTACTGAGTCAGCAAACGAGACTCGCTTTACAGGCAATTTTAGTATTTCGCTAGACATTGGCCCTCATTACAACTGAGGTGCTAAGTGCACCAACTTTACCACCATGGTGTAAACTACGTTTACACCATGGTGGATGGCGGATTTACCGCCCCATTACAAGGTGAGTGGGGCGGTAAATCCCCATTTCCCATTTTCCCTTCCCCATTCCCATTTTTGCCCCATAGGGCATAATGGGAGTGGGGAAGGCGCTAATTACGGCACCGTAAATTACGGTGCCGTAATTAGCACCAAGGTGCCTTAGCACCATGGAACTTAACGCCTGCAAAAAGCAGGCGTTAAGGTGGGAATCAGGCGTTAAGGGTTAACGGTGGCGTTAACCCTTAACGCCTGAGTTGTAATGAGGGCCATTGCGTTTGACACTGGATCAGATGGAATGGCTGTTGAAAGTTTTGCTGGGCCATTGGTAATAATTGGGAAGATTGGAGGTTCAAATCTCCGGGTCTCAAGATATAAATCAATTTCATGCCTTAGGGCTTCTCTTGAAGCAACAATATCTTCAACGGCTTCAGTGTTAAGATCACTCAGTACATTTGAATTGACAGATATGGGCTTTGGCGGCGCACTAGAGAGCTTATTTTTCTTTCTATGGGGCAGACCTTCAGCCAGTTTACTCAAGTCATTACCAAAATTGACAGATGGTAAAATCAATGGTACCCTGAGGGACTTACTTTGTTTTGGAGGCTGCTGACCTTCAGCCAATTTAATTAGTTCATTAAGTGGAGGTTGATCACTCTTGAAGACTGAATGGTATCAGAGTATTTTTTTTTTTTAAGTTAGACAGTGCAACATATTTTTTAGTTATGAGGCTCACGGCTGAAGCCGATCTTGAATTCGCCCTTATGAGATTATTGACGAATATTTTAGTGGACGATGAAACTGCCACTTTCGTAGTTTTCATATTTTTTGGGGGTTTTTGGACTGCTTGTTTGCTACACTTTTTCTTTATTGATTTCTCGTTTGCTTCATTGGCAGCTCTCATATCAAAAACAGAGTAAGTTGATTTAGAGACTTGTGCACAGTCCGTATTTTTTTCTGTTTGCGTCGAAGAACAGTCAATAGGAGGAGGCAGGGGGGACTCTTCTGGTCCAATTTTTTCTGTTATAATGCCTGGAACGAAAGGGACGGCTGTTTTGGCCTTATGTAAAACACTGGACGTGTGGAGGGGGGGGGGGTAAGTGAGTTTGAGAGTCCATGATAATTTCTCTGATTTGACAATCTGGATCTTCAATAGTTTGAGTACACACACATACCCCCTGTCACAATTTCTTTTGTCTTACAACCCGGCTTCTGGGCCAGAGACTGGGCTATTTCTTGTTGTAGAATGGTGACATCATTTAGTTTTCCATTAATGTCACCATATAAGTAGTTCACATCTAAAGTCAATTTTTTTTGCTCAACCTCGAGAGACTTGAAATTGCCGGTAAGGCACTTCAAAGTGCTATCCACAGATTCAAAAAGCTTTGCGAGGGCCATAAGTGCAATGTTCATAACTTCAAGAGTCATTTGAGGTTTTAGGAGTGTTAGAAGATCTTTCGGGGCTCAGGGGAACATTGTTAGTTCTTCGTGGGGTTGGAGGGATGTATGATACATCTAGCGCTGATATGTCACAGTCAGAACCCTGAAACATATCAGGGGATTGAGATAGCTTGGAGCCTTCTGCTCTGGCCGAGAAGCACGAGTTATTAGCCTCAAGATCAATTACTGCTTCTTTTGATGTTTGCAGGAACTCCTGACTGCACAGCGCCAGACAGAGCATTTTGTAATAACATGCTATCTGACAATGAGGTAGGCATTTCAGAAGGTTTCGGATTTTCATCCAGGTCTGTATCATCATCCGTGATAAGCACGGCATCAACACCTGTGCATATTTCAGAATGCAACGGTAAAGCATCAGTTGTGAGAGCAGCTACCGGCACTTGAATGGGAGGATGGACCACTGTGCCCAGGCCACTTAGAAGCCCAAATCCGTATTTCCGAATATCAACATTGTCCGACAGAAGCATTTTCGTCTTATCCTTTGTTTTGGGTTTGCTTTGAGCAGAACGTTGGACGGGTATTGAGCACAAATTTGCAGCTGCGCATGGTGAAAGTCTTTCGTCCGGAAACGGCTGTGTTTCCGACATAATCCGTTGACGACTGTTTGATAGCATGGCAGATGTGAGGCGGTAAGGACCGCTTGTTTTACGAGACATATTTTATAAAGGGCAAAATTTGCCACCAAGCTAAAGACCAGGGCAAATAGCAAGGTAGCACGGGCTAATATTTAGGAGGTCGACTCTTGGAGCCCCGTGAAGCCCCGGACGCCGCGGCAAAGGTTGGGTGCGCGCAATCTCCTCCTTATCAGGGCCCACCTCCAGCAGGGATTACCAGAGAGCCTAGATAAATGTAAACAGAGTGTAAATACTAGTGCTCGTCTCATATATAATACATAAAGCACTTTCTTGAAATTGGGTTTCACCTGCTGGTAATTGTAGTATATAGTGTTCTTGACACAAACGTCCACAAAAGTCCACAACAAAGCTTGAATGCAGAAGCTGAGTAACGCGGCAAAGCGGGACTCCATGGGACTCTGCTGTATATCTGTTCTGTTACATCTGAAAAGCAATCCATTATTCATCAGTACTGTTGTATAACTCTGTAAAGTGCTCTATTGTGTATCTGTAATGTTGTATACCTCTGTAAAGTGCTCTGTTGCTTCTCAAAGCTAGGTCCACTCTCAATCAATACAATAATAAAAATTATTATTATTATAATAATATGTCTAGCTTCAATTGATTTGTCAGCTGCATTTTACTTAGTTTACATGAATCTTCTATGTCTTAAAGTTAGCGAGATGAGATCTCCCGGTTGGGTTATTGAATATCATAATCCATCTACAAAGAGATTCTAATATTCAAGTTACACTCAGTCATACTGGTCATCTGTCAAGACTGATTGCCACTACTTCTGGGTTGAGGCAGGGTAACATACTTGCACCCTGCTTGTTTAACTTGTATGTCTCTGGCATCTATGAATACTTGGAGAACGCAGCTTTTATTTCACCTAAAAATGCAGGCCTAAAAAGTTCTAGGTTGGCGTAGGCTGATGACTTTTTGCTATTTGATAGTACACAGATTGGGCTTCAGCGATTAATTCATGTGTCCAAAGATTTAGGATTAATCCACTAAAAAACAAAATTTAGCATTTCAGTACAACAAAGAAATATTCAGGATTCACATGGTTCATAAATAATGTTATATTGGAAAATACAAGTAATCTCACTGCTCTGGGGTTTCCTATCACCTCCAAATCGAATAAGATTCATATTTGAGAATTTCTCAGTGAAAAGGACATCCTTTTGGCTAGTCAGATGTGCAAAATTAATACTACACAGGGAATATTTTCAGTATTACCTTTAATTACATTTTATGAAGGTAAGGTTGTTATGGTGTTGAGATTGTGCAAATCGGGGTAATGGATAAATTGTGTTCCACTACCCTACACCAAGGTACCCTCGTAATCCCATGCAGTCCAGGGATCAAGTAACACACCACACACTGCGTGGGTCTGGTATAAACAAATAATTAAAAACATGATTTTCTTGATTCAAACAAATACATTTTAATACCATGACTCTTTACTCATACATGACCCCCTCCAGTGTCTCCAACTACAACATTTCTCTAACTCAACACATGCACACATTTAAATTGTGTCTACTTTTTCATAATATGTGTTTTTTAACATTTAATTTTGTGATAAACATGAAAGTATGAGGTGTAATTAAAAACAAAACAGTCACACACAACATGTACATATATCGTTACCAGACAAACCATGAACAATGTCTACTCTTTAAAAACAGCGATAATCTGTAAATAGTTGGGTTAAAGTGACGAGTGCTTGTGCTATGACGCAACTGACAAAAAAGTGCAAAAGCTGTCTTAGATTACCCCAATTTGAGTGCATGGGAGTTGTCTGAGAAACATGGCAAAGTGCTAAACTTTCAATCTGAAATGTGCCCATTAGCAAACAAAAGGGACAAAGTGCCGTCTAGCTAAAATTATGGAAACTTATTTGAGACGGAAATTGCTACAGTGCTCTGATCTACATCTTCTTAAGACCAGGGTGTTGGCTCGTTTTGATGAAATCCTTGTCTTCAGGGAAATTATTGAAATTTAAACTGAAAATGAACAATTTGAAACTATTTTGATAATTGAAATCCTCTCTCATGTGCACAGAGAGCAGTGAATAGAGAAATGGGGGAAGGGAAAGTACCTGATTTTGCCCGAAACCTTAGACTCAAAGGTACTGTTATATGTCAGGGAGAATTAAACTTCTGTGGTGGCGCTCAAATTTGCAATTAATGAGCATGCGCCTAAGGAAGTAGGGAAGAGAAACAAACATTAAGGACCAGGCAGTGATTATCAGGAACATCTCCAAAAGTAAAGTCAACAATTAAAAGTCTCAAAAAGATGAAAAAGGTGATTACATAGCATGCAGTCTTACAGGGCTCCCATCAAACAGATAATGGATAGAGACCCTAGGAGAGTTATTTCCTCAGCGGTTAATCAGCAGAAAATTGTCTGATTGGAGGAAATATGAATGCTTCTTAAATGCCCAGAATCCTCTGAGTTAAAAGAAAAAGCAGACATGAACACCATTCACCAATGATGTACCCACAGGCCTCAAATGCTCATCAAAACTGAATCCCAACCAGAGAGCCTTCCCACAATAGAGTGCGTGGCCGGTGAAAATTCCTGATACATGTCACTCAGACAGTAATGCCGCCATAGTAATGTCAACAGGCACAAGCTCAGTCTACTTCCCTTTCTTCACCCGTTCCAGACACGTCAAAAATGTGAGATGCGTCCAACACAGAAATGCAACTGATGTAATAAATACAAAAAAATGACTAGAGCAAACACTGATGGAAAATGCTCCCATGAGACATTGAAATAATCAGATTTGTCTAAACAAAATCCTAGGCATTTTAATGTAAAGAATATGATGCACAGAAAATAAACACCAAAATGTATGGATGATGATGAAAAATGCTACAGTCCAGACCATTGTGCTACAGAATCTTATTATATACCAAAATGTGTGCATTCAAATGACCAGAGACAACTGAAAATGTGTCTGTCTAGTGAGATAATAGCAGCCCATTCTGCATTGTCATTAAGCCCCAAAGTATAAGTTTTACATGTAGAAATCCAGATTTGTTCACTTGCAGCAGGTTTCGTGGCCAGAGAGATGTTACTGCTGTCCTTTTTGACCCCTTCAGTGACAAACGATTTCAGAACATCCACTGAAATATTGTATTCTGCAAAGTGGGACACTAAAAGTGCTACAGTAATGTGGTTCTGAATGCTGGATCTGTGCTCATTTATTCAGTAATGCACTTATTGTTTTTTGCCCACGTAGCATTTGTTACAGGGGCACATAATATAGATACAATTTTGGGGGTAATTCATACATGTACCCCACTCGCGCCAGCAAAATCGCATGTAAAACTCCACGCGCACCCCTCAGAATACACATACCCCACTCGCGCCAGCAAAATCGCATGTAAAACTCCACGCACACCCCCAGAATACACGTACCCCGCTTGTGGCAGCAAAATCGCGTGTATTCGAGTTTTACACGTGATTTCGCTGGCGCGAGCGGGGTACGTGTATTCCGAAGGGTACGCGTGGAGTTTTACACGTGATTTGGCAGTGTGGGCCCTCCCCGGTGTGCCTCTCCCGACCTCCCCATGCCCTGCAGGCAGCCCAGACCACAGGGGACCACCCTACACCCCTGGGCAAGCCCCACAGGCAGCCCATCACCCCTGGGCATGCCCCGCAGGCAGCCCATCACACCTGGGCATGCCCTGCACTTGGGAGCCCCGACACAAATTACCCATGCCATGAGAGTCTTAAAAGAACCACCATGGCCATGCATAAATGTACAACAGAGCTACACAGTGGCAACACATGACTGTGGCAATGCTCATAGAGACATGCACTAAACCAATGATAGTACACAACACTAATAATGAAGGTATATGAAATGCATTAAAAAACACAATGAAAATTCAATTTTGCAAGGTAAGAAATAATGAAAGCAAAAAATAATAAAATAAAATCCAATGTAAATCAAAAATCCACAACAGGAAAATAGAAAAGTGGTCCATTGCCAATGTCCATATGAAGTCAATAAAAATAAAAAGAAACCATTGATCCATGGGTTGTCCAAAGAAAGAAAGTATGTACAAGTCTGGAACTATACAATCGAAATCGAAACGGTCCATGATCCACGAACAAAAGGAAACCTACATAAAAGTCCTATGAATGAAAAACTATATACAGAAAGTGGAGCAATGTCCATGAACTCCAAATAAAACAAAGGCAACCTAACCCTAAAGAACTATGTACAAAGGCAGTGGGCAAGTCCTACAGCTCATTTCTTGATGTTCCAGGCCAGGGCATCATCGAACTCCACGTCGATGTTCCGGAGGCGTGTCTGTCCCTGGCCTCAAGGTCTCGCAGGGATGCAGCCATGGAATCCATCAACTCCCTTCGAGACCCTCCACCCGCCTCAAAGCCCGGTGGATGGAGTTCTCCGCCCTGACCATCCTGAGCCGTGGCCTTTCCGCCCGCCGCCTCTCTGCATCTATTTGCCGGCCCAACAGCTGCCACACGGAAGACACTCCCAGTCCGGGGTCCTCCTGCCCCTCGACCGATGCCTGCCCCGGGGTGTTGATGGCCCGAGCCATGAAGCCTCCCACGCTGAGCCTGCTGCTGCCTCCGACACAACTGCCTCTGCCACCACAACGGCATCTGGGCTGATGGAATCCCCTGGCACTGTCGTGCACATGCCCTGCCCAATGATGCCGGCACATCCTCCATCCGCTGGGGTCCAGTTGGTGGGGTGGTCACCCCTGCTGGACCTCCGACTCCAGACTGAGGCAGGGATGGGATCTCCACCAGGCTGGCTGCGTTGGTTGGGGCAGATCCACAGGGGGCCCTGGTGGCATCTGGGCTGGAAGATGGCGACCAGCGTATAGTGTGCACAAAGGAGGAGAGGGCCGCAAGACTGGCCGACACATGGAGGAAACCTCCGACCACGGTCCCTCCCAACTGGGCCACGTTGGAACACAGCTCTTCGTGATGACATGCGTGGTCCCCCCAGGAAGCACGCACGTCATCACGAATTTCACATGTGCACAACGCAACACCAATCAGGATGGACTCAATCCGGTCATGGATTGAGTCCGCAGGTAGAGGAGTGCCAGATGACGTCCACAGGTAGAGGAGTGCCAGATGACGTGGACCTCCCCCCTACCTGCGGACGGGCCTTGGACGGGGCATCCCTGCTGGTGCATGGTGATGCAGTCACATTGTCAGGGACAGAGACATGCACAGGCACCTCTGCGGCGACCTGTGCTGCCTCCTGCCCCCGCCCCTGGACTGCACCACTTGCACCGGTGGTACCATCCCCACCAGGCCCCATGTGCGCCTCTGTAGCGGCCTCCTCCTCCTCCGTACACACCACCAACCTGGATGGCTCTGCACTGTCTTCCGCCGTTGCAAGCCCCTGTGGGGGCTCATCCACCCCTTCCGCTGCAGCCGTAGTGGCAGATGCGGCACCAGTCCCCTCGCTCCGGGATGATGGAATGTCCTGGGAGCGTGACTGGGCCTTGTGTCGCCGGCCGGTGGAGGCATCCCTGCCGCTATCCTCCACAGCACCGTCTCCGCCCTCTTCTTCACTCGCCGCTGTGTAAAGGGAGACATTGAACACAAGCATCAGGGTACTGTACAATAGTCCCCTAGACAGAAAGCAATTGCACATGAGTGGCACTGTCAAACGTCACTTCCATCATGTCCCTCCACAACACATGGGTCAGTGCAGGCAACACACATGCACGAACAGGCATGGCACATGCAACAAACATTGGCATCCATGTCCAAGGCACCGTAGATACATCCAATGGTGGGCTGAAACTCACATGCATCATGGAACATGCTGGTCACATGCACACACATCACTGGTGGGTCATGCATCTGACCCCGTATACCCCCAGACACAGTGGATACAAGGATGACTAGGCTGTATCAGTGAATCAACACATCGTCATGGACATGTGTCATGCATCCATGGTGCACACACTACTCAGACACACGTACATGTACACCATGCATGTCCATGACAGCAGCACACATCTCTCACACCCCAAACATGTCCAAGTACAGACACAGGCATGCGTAAATGTGTGCATTCCGCATGCTGCTCCGTATGATGCATTGTAACACATACACCATCCATGTGGGTCACGCCTGACTGGACTCGCAAGCAGCATCATCATGTCCCTGCACACACACATCCAACATGAGCCATGTCACACATGCAGCCTAGTAGCTGACTACCAGCACACTGCAACATGCTCTGTTTTAAACGTGAATGCATGGGCAGCTACCGCCCGACTCCAGACGGGCCTACATTATGGGATCTGGTGGTGAAGCACTGGGTGAATGCGCTCCAGGACCCTCATCTGCTGGGTGGTAAGCTGGCCCCGGCGCCCCACTGCATCTGCTGCGTCCAAGAGGTGCCAGGCCTTCTTGAGGGTCCTGGACTTGTAGTCCTCCCAGTGCGTCTGGACGTGTTTGATATTGCGGGGTGCCACCCCCTCCGCGTTGATGGCACCCACTATGTCCTTACAGATCCTCTTCCATCCTTCCTTGTCGGCGTGCAATTTTGTGAAGAGGGCATCATAATGCCCCAGAACTTGCTCCACCAGGATACCAACTTCCTTTTCACTGAAGCTGGTAGCCCTCTGCCTCTGTGCTGGGGGGTTGCCACTGGTGCCGGATGGTGTTGGTTCGGACATGGCAACCCCTGAGGCAGGTGTGGTTGGGCAACTGAGTCCTGGGGCTGGGCTGTGGAGTGATGGAGCACCAGTCGGGAGTCTTCTGTTCCAGCAGGGGTGGTCACAGCAACTGGACCCCAGCAGATTTCAGATGTGCAGACACCAAATGGCAGAGCACGGTGGCAGCATGCAGGCAGGCAGCAGCAGATGGCTTGTGGGTGGCTGCTCGGGGCTCTAGGAGGCAGTAAATCAGCCTTCTGGACAGGAGTGTGGTCATCCGTGTGTTGTTGCGTGGCCAGCTTGATACGGAGTGATTTGGCACGTGAAAAACAGCACGTTTGCGTGAATTCTGAGGAAAGGCCCTTAGCGTGTAAGCGCGTAGGTGATGTAACATGCGCACGGACGTTTCCCTCGGCACGGGTTGAAGGCCCCATGTGGGTTTCCATCGCTCTGTACGTGCTTTTCGCGGAGAGTGGTGCGTGTGTTTTCTAGATGTTGGGGTTCACATGCGATTACTTCACAGCAGCTACAGTGCGTACTTCTTCTTTTGGTGTGGGTGTTGGCTACACATCGTTCTTCTAGACGCAAGGCAGATGGTGAGTCACACACACACTATTTTCCCCACTTGGGGTGTCCCTGTTAGTCGCGTACCCCTTTTTTTCAGGCATACTAGCCTGTGTGTTGATCACGGAAGCATTTTTTGTGTTCCTGGCTGTCACAGCGTACTGCGTGTGGTTTTTTACACGCACGTGGGCTACATGGGTCCCGTACCTCTTTTTCGTGCTTTTTTGGAATGCCTGAGCGTTGCATGACCTGTCATTTTTCCTAAGGGGCCACAGGCAGCCTTGCAGGAGCACAGGGCGGCTGTTTGCATCACGTACGGTGCCCCCTTCACCCAAGTTGCCCAGGAAAATTGTTGTGTGCACCTCCCATTATTACTAGTATATCTGTGCCATGGTTGGGAGGCCACAAAAAGTGAGGGGCGGCTCAGTTGGGCAGCCTACACGTGCCCTTTCCCCTCCCATGTGCAGCACCTGTGCGTGTGATTGGGGATGTGGGGGCACCACCATGTCCACCGGTACGCCCCGCCGTATTGCAACATTGTGCAGGACACATGCTGCCACAATGATCCTGCACACTTCTGGGTGTGCATACAGTAGCTGCCCACCAGAGTAGTGGCTGCGTTGTATCTTGCCAGGGGTGGTGTCGTGGGGTTCCGTATTGGCGTCATCATGCAGGTGTTCAGAGGGTAGGCACTGTCCCCTGGTAAGGTGGTAATGGTTGTCATTAGTTGGGCTTGTGTATTTGTGCATGTGCACAGGCATTTGTACTCACCTAGGAGCCATGTGTCGCCATGCTTCCCAGCTTCCAGTTCCCGGCTCAGTGCGGACATTCTGAATATGAAACTATCATAGGTGGACCCAGGATAGTTTGCATAGACCGAGGTGATGATTCCCATGGCATCACATGCCAACTTTACGTTGATGGTATGCCAGTGCGTGCAGTTTCGATAGATGTGCTCAGTGGCCCTAGGTGGACGTAGGGCCACATGGGTTCAATCTATGGCACTGAGCACTTTGGGGAATTGTGTCACCCTGTAGAGGTCCAGGACCACGGCCTGCCTTTCTGCAGGTGTTCTGGCATGCATATGTGCCTGCGGACTGAGGGGCGCACAGTGATGATTGCCAAAACCTGGTGTAGGCAGCGTGACTGTGTGGGCTGCTGAAATGACCCAGAGGCCAAGAAATGCAGTACATTGAGCACCCTTTGCAAGGGTTCAGTGCTTGGGAGCACAAGGTGGGTGATGTGAAGTCATCCTCACACTCCTGGACCAGGTCTAGGATTGTATGAAGTGGAAACCTATACCTGCCATAGACCTGGTCATCAGGCATCCCAAAAAGGCTGGTCCTGGGCAATGAAATGCAGGGCCTGCCTATTCTCCTCCTCCTGCGGTGTCCCACGATCACTGCTACGAGGAACGGGACATTCATTGTAGCTGTTTATGATTGTTCGTTGTTTGCATGCACTTTTATGCTGCGCTGGGGCACTACCGTCTGCTTTCGTGTGGTGGATGAAATTGTGCGTGTTTGCGTGGGTTTTGACGTGCGTGGGTTTTCCCTATTCGATTCCATGAATACGTGTATTTAGCGTGCATGTGGCCGTTACGTGTACTTCCCAGCAGTACTTCCCCAGTTACGCGCTTATTTACACGCATTGTTCCCCATTCCGTGTGTTCTGCCCTGTGTTCCACCCCATTTTTGGTGTGTGCGCTAACGTTGTGCGCTTTCGCTGTGCGCATCACGCACAGCGTTTGGGATGTTGCAGTGATGCGTGTGCCTGTGTGCGCCACGCGCTGATTTGGCGCACATCCCTGGAAAAACACGCACAGGGACTCCCATGAATCGCACGCATGCGCCGGCTTTTTCCACGCTTGCGCCAGCTTGCGCCACTATTTTCGGCGCACATTTATTCCATGAATTACCCCCTTTGAGTTTTGCAATTAGTTAATCCTTTCAATGTCCATGTTTTTCCAGCGTTATCTAATTCTTTGATATTCATGGTATATTTGCACTCGACGCAACCGCCACAAGGGAAATGCCCCAGAACTGGTTCTAGACCCAATTGGCCATGTATGTCTGATGCTTTATCATCTTTTTGTCTGATAGCGTGCACTAAAGACTGTCTAAGATGTTTGCATTTTTTAAAAGTGAACAATGGTTTTGGCAGTCCTGGATCATACAACTGTAGAATTGTCCAGTTTCTCAAAATCTGTTTCTGTATCTTGTTGCTGTTGGAGCCAGACTGTCAGAATACAGCAACCGACACCACAGCCATACAAAACTACGATCGGTCATAGGAGTCCCATGTCTTCACGCTCTACCTCATGAAGACCAGGATCAGGCAGACCGGGCGTTGTTCAAAATGCTATTCTTTCGGGCATTCCTCGCTGTAGCATGGCCTATCATACACGCTGGAGATTGCCATTGCGACTATGGCACATGACGCTCCTACAATCACGTGTGCCCCGCGTTGCTAGGATGCCACGATAAAGCCCCGCCCATAAGTCCACTCTGCGCTTCTGATCTCATATTCTGATTTTGACAGTAGCGTTTGGAGTTTTAGACTTCATTTCTGACCATGGCCTGTTTCTTGGAGCTCTGTTTGTCTTGCCCTTGTTTGATTCTGCTCTACTGGTTACGTCCACGGACCGCTCTTGGCTTGCCCTCGCTTTTGGATTCTGTCTGCACTGTTTGTTTGCTATCGACACAGACCGCTCACGGATTGCGCTTGCTTCACGGATTTGTTTTCACTGCTTCTGGTTACCGACACGGACTGCTCATCGTTTGCCTTTGGATTTCGAGTTGCTTACACTCAAGTACTGGTTCTGCACTCAGGAACACTAATAAGCGTCCCCGTGCCGGCGGGAAGAGGAACTCTTTGTGCTGGACTAGAGACTCCTTACAGCACTTCTGGACACCAGGCGTCCTCGTGCCAGCGGTACAGGGTTGTTTCTCCTAACATCATCCAGGGGATTCTGGAACTTGCTGTTTCTCATCGAAGGACGCACTTCTGGTACAGAATTGGTTCTCTGGTCACGCTGGTGAGAAAAGTCTACCATTTCCTTATCTACCATTGCCACTATTGTTTGCTTGCCATTCCTCCTTCCTTAATACTGGTACCATTTCCCATCCTCAGAGTTGCTATAATCTACGGTGGCTGAATATATTGGTACAACAATATTTCTATACAGAGACCTTTGTTTATGGTCTCAGGTTACTTACCTTGGCTTCTGTTTTGATTCATTATACTGCTGCCATAAACTTGTGTTAATCACAAGTTTTTCCCTTGCAG
This sequence comes from Ambystoma mexicanum, assembly GCF_040938575.1. Classification (NCBI taxonomy): domain Eukaryota; kingdom Metazoa; phylum Chordata; class Amphibia; order Caudata; family Ambystomatidae; genus Ambystoma; species Ambystoma mexicanum. Next base: position 698,204,997 of record NC_090932.1, on the reverse strand, counting down.
CCATCGGGGTTCCAGTGTGTCCACACCATCTTTCAACCAATTGAACCCTCAGTATGTCCTTTAATACTCCTGAGAGTTACATTGGTGGGAAGAAATTGCTCACTACATGACGGGTTCAACATATCACCAATATTGACAGACTTGGTTACCTGACAGAATCAGAAGCATCATTATGGACACAGCTGCTGATCCCTTGGCTACTCTGGTCCAGCTGGTGGGGGACTTATGTGCCGATATGACGGTAGCACATAACGCCACACATTGCCGCATTGATGAGATACAGGCAGGCCTGCGAGCTTGTGTTACTGAACATCAGCCTCTAGCCACAGCTTCCGGCTCAGGTGCAGCCGGAGCCCAGGCCAGACCAGATACGGTACCTGTCTATATGGCAGCACAGTTCCCTCTAGCCCCGCCTGAATGTTTTAAGGGTGACCCCAAAGCCTTTAGAACGTTTATTAACCAATGCAGGTTGCATTTTTTGTGCCGTCCAATGTCTTTTCCTGACTCAACTACCAAAGCGGCTTTTGTATTATCAAATTTGGATGGTTCGGCCGCAGTCTGGGCTAACCCTTTACTGGATCAAGGCAGTCCCTTGTTGTTTGACTGTGGCACACTGATTCATGCTATGACTCAGGTTTATGACACCAGATAGAAGTCCCAAGCTACAGATCTGGAACTGCTCAGTTTGCAACCAGGGGACTCACCCCTTTTGACATACCTTGCCAAATTTAACCAACTGGTCACCGAGGCTGGCTGGCCAGATGAGAAAAAGTCAGCGTTGTTTTATAATGGCATATCAGACTCTCTCAAAGATAACATAGCTACGCTACCTGTGGTCCCGACCTCTTTTCCCAATTTTCTGGATTTGGTTCTCCAAATCGACGCTCGAAAGGCTGAGAGGAAGAGGAAGAAAAGAGTACCACCCTCTATTCCAACTGGTCTGACGAATCCTGTCACAGGTAACAGCAAACCTATGCAGATAGGGGCTGTCCGAGGACCTTTATCCAATGACGAATGAGAGAATTGCAGGAATAACAATCTGTGCTTTTATTGTGGATCCACAGTCACTTCCTGCGGTCATGCCCCAAAAAGCCTGCGAAGCTGGAAAATGCCAAAGCCCGGCAATAGAAGGAGCCCATATGCCAAGCAGATCCTTTCAGGGCTCCCATTTTTCCATTCCGTTTACGGTAAATGCCAACCTTATCTATCCAGAGGGAGTGACTTGGTTGTCCGAGGCGGTTTTGGATTCCTGAGCAACCGGTAACTACATAGATACACAATACGTCCAGGAATGGAAGCATTCCCTTCCATCCTAAAGAACATCCTGAAGTGGTCAATGCAGTAGACGGTACAACGCTTCTCTCAGGACTGGTAACTAAGTGTACCGTACCTTTTGTCTTGAAGATCAACAACAACCATTCAGAGGTGATCACGTTCAATGTTATTACCGCACCACAATTTAGGCTCATCCTGGGTTTGCCTTGGTTTAGATCACATAACCCGACCATAGATGGGTTACTGGTTCCGTTACCTTTGCCTCACCACATTGCCTTTCTCATTGTACTCCAGCAAGTCCTATGCTGGATAGTCCTTGTCGGGCTTTGTTGGACTCAACCTCCGTGATCGGTGGGATATTCACGACTACCCTGCCTCCAGAGTACGCTGACTTTAAGAATGTATTCAATAAGGGAGGGGCAGAGAAGCTTCTTCCTCACCGGCCATATGACTGCCCAATAGATCTTAAGGAAGGTGCTAGAGTCTCCTCAGGGAGGATTTACTCCCCCATGCAGAAGGAGGATGCAGTATTAAAGGAATACCTGGATAAGGCATTGGAATCAGGATTAATTCGGCCATCTTGTTCCCCTGCTGCTTCCCCTTTATTTTTTGTACCTAAGAAAGAGGGGGATTTAAGATCCTGTATCAATTACCGAGAGCTTAATGCAGTCACGGTACGGAATCAATACCCTATACCTTTGATCTCCGTATTATTAGACCAGCTGGGCTCTTCAGTGATCTTTACTAAATTAGACCTATGGGGAGCTTACAATCTTGTAAGGATCAAGCGTGGGTACGAGTGGAAAACGGCGTTCAAGACCTGTACGGCCTATTTGAATATCTAGTTATACCATTTGGTCTATTTAACGCCCCTGCCACCCTTCAAAATGTCATCACCGGCGTCTTTCGAGACATGATTGATCGGTTCATGATTGTCTACCTAGATGACATTTCGATCTACTCTCCCTCTTATGAACTCCACGTAAAACACGTTTCTGAGGCAATGCAACGTTTACGTGACAAGCAGCTATACGCCAAGTTAGAGAAGTGCATCTTCCATGCCATTGAAGTGGAGTTTTTGGGCTATGACATCACTAACCTAGAAGTGAAAATGAGCAAAGCAAAGGTCAAAGCAGTTCTGGATTGCCGGTGCCAACAACCCTGAAAGCTTTGCAATCCTTTTTGGGCTTTTCAGACTTTTACTGACGCTTCATCAGGCATTTTTCCACCATTGTTGTCCCTGTCACTGCTTTAACCAGCAACAAGCATTAATTTTTGTGGAACACTGAGGCACAAAAATCTTTTGCCACTCTCAAATCCACATTCACGTCAGCTCCTGTGTTACAACACCCTAATGTAGAACAACCATTTTCTGTTAAGGCGGATGCTTCTGGCGTGGATGTAGCAGCTGTTTTGTCTCAACCCTGTCCGGATTCTGGTGTCCTCCATTCGGTGGCCTTTCATTCACGAAAACTCTCACTCTTTGAACCGAACTACACCATTACGGAGCAGGAACTCCCAGCGGTTTGAAAGGCGTTTACAGTTTGGAGGCACCATCTTCTGTGAGCTGAAACGCCAGTTCAAGTGTATACCGACCATAGAAACCTTTTGGCATTACAGTCATTAAAATGCACTACAGCACTGCATGCACGTTGGCACAAGTTCTTTTCAATGTACAACTTTGTGCTGACATCGTCCCAGGGTTTTGCATTCCAAGGCCAATGCCCTTTCAAGGATGCACGGGGAACCAGCACCACGGATGCAGGATGGTGCTCTGCTTTTGCCAAACCACGTGGTCTGTGGGTGTACTCTGCAGCCCTCACTGAAGAACGTAATTTGACAATGGGTGGGCAGCAAGCATGCTGAATTGGACGATTACAACGTGGACGTCATCCAGTCAATAACATACGTTCAAGTCAAGATATACATGCCGGATTCCAACACTCACTGCACTGCTTTTTCTTGGTGTCACGACTCTAGTTTGGTGGCTCACCCCGGTCAACGTAAAACCCTAGAACTACTCAAACATTGGTGTTGGTGGCCTTCCATGTATAAAGATATAGCATAGTATATTGCAGACTGTTCTATCTTTGCCCAGTGCAAGGGCACTCCTGCCAAACCCATGGGCCTTTTACAACCATTACCTGTTCCGGCCCAGCCCTGGGCCATGATCACCATGGACTTTGTGGTAGACCTACCTTTGATTGGGGGTTACGATACCATTTGGGTGGTTGTGGATAGTTTCACTAAGTTGGCACTGTTCCTACAATGCCAGGGTCTACCTTCCATTCCTATCCTTGCTTACATGTTTCTGCGTAACGTGTTCCAGTTCTTCAGCCTCCCTGATGTCATCATATCGGATAGAGGTATACAATTTACCTCCCATTTCTGGAGACATCTCACACAGTCATTGGGCATTGATGAAAGGTATTCCAACACCTATCATCCACAAACCAATGGACAGACAGAGCGGGTGAATGCTCTGATGAAACAGTATTTAAGGTGTCTTATTCTGCAACACCAGGAAACATGGCTGACGGTTTTGTCGATGGTAGAATTCGCCTATAGCAACTCAACCCATGCTTCCACAGGTGTGTCTCCATTTTTTGCTTTGTGTGGACAGCATTCCTGCACGTTACCTTTGGACCTTGGATCCACCTCGGATTGCCCAGCGGTACAGACCTGTATTAGGGACCTGTCCTCCATACACGACAGTATCCTGCAAGACCTGACACAGGGTCAGAATCAAGCAAAGAAATATGCTGACCGGCATCAAAGGCAGCCTCCAGTCTACAGTCCCGGTATGCGTGTCTAGTTTTCAGCTAAGAACCTCTGCATCCCTGGCCGTAAATGCCTTATGCCATGTTTGATTGGCCCTTATGTCATTAAGGAGGTACTCAGTCCTCTGGTGGTTAAGTTGGATCTGCCCCAGTCATGGAAGATACATCCTGTGTTGCATGTGTCGCTGATCAAGCCCTGTTCAGATCAGACTAGGTTGCCTGTCTGGCCGCCCCCTGTGGTGGTCCAGGGGATGGTGGAGTACGAGGTTAAAGCAATCTTGGACACCAAAGTGTCCCGTGGAGTTCGGCTGTTTTAGTGGACTGGAAGGGGTACGGTCCCAAAGATCGCACCTGGGAGCCCGAGTCCAACCTTCATGCTCTCGCTTTGTTGCTCTGTTTTCTCGCCTCGCGGGGCATGGGGGTGCCTTTAGGGGAGGATACTCTCAGAATACAGCAACCAACACCACCGCCATGCAAAACTACGATTGGTCATAGGAGTCCCATGTCTTCAGGCTCTACCTCACGAAGACCAGGATCAGGCAGACGGGGCAGTGTTCAAAATGCTGTTCTTTCGCACATTCCTCACCGCGGCATGTCGTATCATACGCGCTGGGGATTGCCATGGCGACGATGGAACATGACGCGGCTTCAATCACGTGTTCTCCTACAATCACGATCATGTGTGTCCTGCGTTGCTAGGACGCCACGATAAACCCCACCCCTAACTCCACTCGGCGCTTCTGATCTCATATTCTGATTTCGACAGTAGCGTTTGGAGTTTTGGACTTTGTTTCTGACCTTGGGCTGTTTCTTGGATCTCTGTTTGTCTTGTCCTTGTTTGATTCTGCTCTACTCGTTATGCCCACGGACCACTCTTGGCTTGCCCTCGCTTTTGGATTCTTTCTTCACTGTTTGTTTGCTACCGACACAGACTGCTCACGGATTGCGCTTGCTTCACAGATTTGTTTTCACTGCTTCTGGTTACCGACACGGACTGCTTATCGATTGCCTTAGGATTTCAAGTTGCTTACATTCAAGTACTGGTTCTGCACTCAGGAACACTAATAGGCGTCCTCGTGCCGGCGGGAAGAGGCGCCCTTTGTGCTGGACTAGAGACTGCCTTACAGCACTTCTGGATGCTAGACGTTCTCATGCCGGCTGTGCAGGGTTGTTTCTCCTAATATCATCCAGAGGATTCTGAAACTTGCTGTTTCTCATCGAAGGACGCACTCCTGGTATAGAGTTGGCTCTCTGGTCACACTGGTAAGAATAGTCTACCATTTCCTTATCTACCATTGCCACTATTGTTTGCTTGCCATTCCTCCTTCCTTAATACTGGTACAATTTCCCATCCTCAGAGTTGCTATCATCTACGGTGGCTGAATATATTAGTACAACAATATTTCCATACAGAGACCTTTGTTTATGGTCTCAGGTTAGTTACCTTGGCTTTTGTTTTGATTCATTGTACTGTTGCCATAAACTTGTGTTAATCACAAATGTTTCCCTTGCAGCCATCGGGGTTCCGGTGTGTCCAAACCATCTTTCAACCAATTGAACCCTCAGTCTGTGCTTTAGTACTCCTGAGAGGTACATTGGTGTGAAGAACTCGCTCACTACACGACGGGTTGAACATACCACCAATATTGACAGACTAGTCTGTTGTCACCAAGCTTTTCAGATTTTTCAAATAATGCATCTCTATCAAAGTACCTTGCTGTTTTATAAGATCTATTAAGCAGTTGTTTAGAATAGCCTCTTTTCTGTAATCGCTTGTTAATAATGTCGGTTTCATGATAGAAATCTGATATGGTAGTACAATTTTGTCAATGCTCGTAAGTACAAGCTAAACAATATGCTAGTGTTCAGACTAGTTGGATGCTGACTTCGGAAGCGAAAATTGTGTTTCTATCGTTGAGTTTACTATACAATGTAACCTCCAAGTGTCCCTGGTAGTTTTTAATAAGTAGATCAAGAAAGTAAATCTCACTTTGGCTCACTGTCATAATGAATTTGAGATTAATGCCTAAAAGATTGATCCATGAGCCAAATGGTCTGAGATGAGCCTGATCCTTCTCCAAACTTTTAGTTTTGAGCTTGGTCTAAAATCTTTGTGTGCGATAGTGAAATGGAAGATTCTGCTGCTCTATCAAACATTTCAAAGGATTCTCTATTTAAAGGGATGGTCTAGTAAAAAATTTTATTTAAAAAATATACACATAAAAAAAAAATACTAGCATCCTCCGTTTTAAAACTTCCTATGTAAAATTTTGAGCTATTCAAGCTCAAAATTCGAAAAAGCAAGCAAAGGGGCGCCGCCATTTTGTGAAATGGAGGCCCTCCTGTGCTGGCTTTTGCTTTTGCGGCACTAATGAAGGAAAAGCCAGCCAGCTGTAGTAAACAAAGTCTACCGCTGGGTGGCTTTCACTTCATTAGTGCCGGGACTCGGAGACCAGAGCAGGAAAGCTGCAGCTGAATCTCGGTAACTGCTATTTATTTTTTTTACAAAAAATAAGCACTAGCTGCGTTTTTTTTTCTAAGTTTTCCGGGCTGGAGGAGCCCAGAAAACTTAGAAATAAAACCGCAGCTTTAAAAACGTTGACTTTTTGAAGCGACCGCAAACATAAATACAACGTTATTGTGTTGGAAAACGCTGCGGTTTTAAAACCGCAGCGTTTTCCAACACAACCGCGTTGTGTCTGCCTGAATCTGCTTTACCATTTGGGGCACTCGGGCCCCCCACGGGGGAAATCAGCTGCAGGTAGAAACACTACGCGGCATGTAAACATAACCGTGTGTGTTTCTGCCTGCTGTGGCTATCACTTTGGGTCTCCGGTGCACCGGAGACCCAAAGTGATAGCCACAGCAGGCAGAAACACACGCGGTTGTGTTGGAAAACGCTGCGGTTTTTCTTTCCAGGTTTCTCAGGCTCCTCCGAGCCGGAGGAGCCTGAAAAACTTGGAACGAAAAACCGCAGCGTTTTCCAACACAATAACATTTTTAAAGCTGCGGTTTTATTTCTAAGTTTTCCGGGCTTCTCCAGCCCGGAAAACCTAGAAAAAAAAACGCAGCTAGTGCTTATTTTTTGTAAAAAAAATAAATAGCACTTACCGAGATTCAGCTGCAGCTTTCCTGCTGTGGTCTCCGGTCCGCGTCCTCCGAGTCCCGGCACTAATGAAGGGAAAGCCACCCAGCGGTAGACTTTGTTTACTACAGCTGGCTGGCTTTTCCTTCATTAGTGCCGCAAAAGCAAAAGCCAGCACCGGAGGGCCTCCATTTCCCAAAATGGCGGCGCCCCTGTGCTTGTTTTTTCGAATTTTGAGCTTGAATAGCTCAAAATTTTACATAGGTAGTTTTAAAACAGAGGATGCTGAGAGATCCACCAGGGGGCGCAGAGATGGTCTGACGCATCTCGGCTCGTCTCCCCGCCAGGGCGCTGTTTGAGGGTCCCGAGCCCCCCCCGAAACCCCCAGAGCGAGGAGCCGACACCACCCCCACCCACACGAGTGCCGTGGGCGCCCCCGGCCCGAGTTTGGGTTCCCGAGGTGGAACCGTATCGGAGAACGAAGCCTCCGAGTTTTGAGGGACGGAGGCCCCTCCCCCCTGCGGTGCCGCGGCACCGCGGAGATCTACTCTGCTCCCGGGCCTGAACGAGGCCTGCGCGGAGGTCGGCGACCCGGGCTGGCGGCCCCCCCCCAGCCGTGTGCAGTCCAACGGGGGTCGGATGTGCCTGGTGGCACCCGCGGCGGGCCCGGGAGCATGAAGCGGCCCCGCGAGGGTGCGGCGGAGTTGTGGGCCTGGACGAGGCCTATGGGACCAGACGAGGAGCGGTGCACAGCGGCCCCCGAGTGAGTGGGTGGAACTTGAGGAGCCCGTGTAGGGCGTACTGGAGCCTCGGGTGAGGGCTCGCATTGGCCCATGCTGGCAACCCACGGCCTTCCACGTTTTTTCCACGAGTGGCGACCCCGCACCCAGGAGGTGAGGCAGTGCTGGCCCGATCTGGGCAGCCCCCCGGGGACCGACGACACCGCGGGAAGTGACAGGAGCGAGGCTGGGGAGACACAGCGACATTCATATAAGCCTCGGAGGGGTTACGGGAGTCGGAGTGGCCCCCGAGCGCCGCATTTCCTAGGCGGACCGTCCTACCGCGCGGGGCCTTATTGGGAGAGCTGGGCCCCGGCAGGCCGCACCCCGGGTCCGGCCACCGGTGCGCTGAAAGCCCTCGCAGCTCAAACAGGAGCACGATCGCGCGAGCTGGGGAGGAGAGAGGCAAGGAGAGAACCCTGCGGAGGACAAAACAAAACCTACGGGAGCGAACGGGCCCGGGACTGGGACCCCAGGTGCTGGGACTGCGCTCCCAGCCCCCCGGCAGCACCGTCTCTGGGTGGGCCAGCGGGTCATGTTGATCCTGAATTTCTGGGGGAACCCCCCGCCGAACAAGGATGCCTGGGGAGAGTCGATGAACTGGAGAGAATCCCTACAGAAGTTTCGCCGGTCGTCCCCTGATCCCCCGAGGCCACCTGGAATGGCGACCCAGACGCAACAGGAGCCGGCCAATGCCAGCACGGTCACCAGAGGCATGGCAGCCCTACTGGAAGAAATCAGAGGCTTTAGGGCGGATATTGCTCTGAGACTGGACACCTTAGACAAAAAGGTGGACAATATTGACAACAGAGTCCAGGCACTAGAGAACACCACAGCCTTGAGTGACATCTTTGAAACACAATTCGATATGCGCCTGTCGGAGCTCGAGAGGAGAGAGGAGAGATGCTCTTTAAAAATGGACAACCTGGAAAATAGGGAACAACGCTGTAATTTACGTTTCCTAGGCTTCCCGGAACACGAGGGAGAAACTCAAGCAGACGTCATCAAGGCGGTCAATGCAGTAATAGGGGTACTCTTCGATGGAGCCAACACCAGCGAACCCACCATTGACAGGGCCCACAGAGCAGGTGCACCCTCCAGAGGCCCCAGATCCGTCTTAGTTCGCTTTCATTACTTCTCAGAAAAGAGCAGGATCCTGGAACTGGCTCGTAAGAAGGGCCCTGTGGAGTGGGAGGGGGCCCGGATTTCGGTGTATCAAGACCTGTCGGCCTTCACCCTTGCAAGACGCTGCCTCTGCTCCCCGCTGACAAAGATGCTCCAATCCAAGGGGGTCCGCTACAGGTGGGGATATCCCTTCTCCCTCTCCTTTGAATTCGAGGGCTACAAGTATGCCCTGATCACTGAAGATGATATCCAGAGAGTGTCAGGTGAACTTTTGGACAATCCCAACATGGAACTGGGGGAGCAGGAGCGCGAGCGAGCACCGACAGGCCCTAAAGGGAACAAAGCTCCCAAGGAGAGGCGCAGGGTACGAGGTCAGAGGAAATTTAGGAGAATGACCCCAGTTTCGCCGGGCCCTCCAAACAGTTGAAGTGAACATCTGGTGCCTGCGTCTAAGCCAGCATCTGCCTATGTGAATGGAGGGTGATGTAGCTATTTGTACTTAACGTTGAACATGGGGTGGGGGGGGCTCGGAGTGTTGATTATGGCGAGTTATTGAGCCTGTGGAGGGGAAACGATGGTGGCCTGGACTGGCGATCGGATGAAGCCACGGAACGACCAGGCGATTAGGGGGGAGGAGGGAGGGGGGGGGGGGAAAGGGGAAGTTATGTTGTTGGGATTACAGTTACAATGTGCCAAGTTTTTCGGGTATTCTCACACCCCTGGGGCTGCCTTATATCGCCAGTGGGTTGTGGAAGTATTGTGGGAGTAAACACGCTTGCTTTTCGAGGAATGGAGCTATGAGCTTTTATCTGTACTGTAATGGATGATCCGCTCCAATTCCTGACAGTGGGGTCATTGAATGCTCGCGGACTTAATTCGCCTACGAAGAGGTCCCTAATTGTGAGGGAATTTGCGAGGCTGCGACTTCACTTTCTTTTTGTGCAGGAGACTCACTGGGTTCGGGGAAAAGAGCCTAAGCTCAGGGCCAGACCCATAGCTCAGATGTACTCGGCTTCTGTTCAGTCTAAGAAGCGGGGAGTAGCTTTGCTGATTTCTCCTGGGGCCCATTTTGCGTTCAAAGCCTTAAAAGCTGACCCGGAAGGCCGGTATCTCATGGTGAAGGGGGAGGTGAGGGGTCGTTTGTTCACATTGGTTTGTATATATGCTCCGAACGAAGCGCAGGATACCTTCTGGGAGGGGATGAGAGGGGTAATGATGTCATTTTCTGAAGGCACCCTTCTGGTTGGGGGAGATTTTAACATGGTGCTTTGCCCCGAGAGAGATAGGAAATCTGATAAGCCTTGCCCCAATGTCCGTCACCACAAGAAACTGGCGTTGGCCTTCCAGGAAGTGAATGGGGAATTAGGTTTGGCTGACACGTGCACCCCCGTGCAGGGCCGGAACCAAGACTACACCTATTATTCAAAGACCCATTCAGCCTTCTCCCGTATCGACTACATCCTGGTTGACACCTCGCTGCTGGGAGAGGTCAACGACTCAGGAGTGGAGATTGTCCCCTGGTCGGACCACGATATGGTAAAGATTAAGATTGGCCTTCCTCCTGTCCCGGTGGCCGGATCCCGATGGAGGTGTAATGACCTGCTTTTGCAGGACAGGGAGATTCGCCAATCCCTCCTGGCAGCCATTGAGGAATACTTTATTCTCAATGACAATGGCGAGGTTGGAACTATGGGAGTGTGGGAGGCATTTAAGGCAACTATTAGAGGCACCCTCATTGGTATTGGCTCCAAGAGAAAGAAGGAGAGGGAACATGAGGAGAAAGGGTTAAAGGACAAAATAGCAGCCCTCCAGCCGGGGGGGAAGTTAAGGTCACAGATGTTCCCCGGACATTGGGAGGAACTACAGGGGTTGCGAACCAGACTGGCAGACCTCCAGGTGGGTCAGACTTAAAAGAAGCTCGCTTTCTTGAAGCAGAGGTACATGGAAAGGGGGGGAAAGGCGGATAAAATCTTGGCTTGGAGACTCCGAGACATGACGAATAGCAGGAGAGTGAACTCAATCCACACCTCGGAGGGGGACTCGACCGCGAGGGACACCGGGATAGCTGAACAATTCAGGCTATATTATGAAAAGCTGTATCGCTCGGAATATACAGGGGATGGGAATGACGTTGACAGCTTCCTGGACTCCCTCCCGGTTCCGGGCCTTCTACCGGACAAAGCGGATTCTCTCGAGAGTCCCATCTCCCCGGAAGAGGTAATAGATACTATATCCTCTTTGAAGAGCGGCACAGCCCCGGGAGACGATGGTTTCACAGTCAAATTTTACAAGACGTATAGGTCCACGCTTGCCCCATTCATGGCTAAGATGTTCAATGCGGCTCTTGTCCAAGGTTCCCTCCCTCCCACGATGATGTCAGCCTTGATTGTTGTCCTGTCTAAAGAGGGCAGGGATCCCTCATATTGCCAATCATATCGCCCCATATCCCTCCTTAATACCGATGTGAAAATATTAGCCAAGCTCCTAGCGAATAGACTGGCCAAACTGCTCCCCACCCTAGTGCATGGTGATCAAGTGGGTTTCATCCCGGGCCGCCAGGGGCCAGACAATATAAGGAAAACCCTCGACCTCATGCATGAGACAACTAGGCAGGGAGTGGAAGGGTACCTCCTCTCACTAGACTCAGAAAAGGCCTCTGACCGTGTCGAATGGCCGTACATGGGCAGGGTCCTCCGGAAGATGGGGCTGGGTGACAATTTCTGTGGGTAGGTCGCAGCACTCTACAATGGCCCTTCGGCGAGAGTCCTGGTCAATGGGGGAACCTCAGAGCCCTTTTCCCTCTCCAGGGGCACTCGGCAGGGATGTCCCCTGTCGCCCTTATTGTATGCCTTGGCAATTGAACCTCTAGCCATAGCGGTTAGAAATGACCCGGAAATCACGGGCATACGGTGTGGCGAGTGCGAGTTTAAGCTTTCCCTCTTTGCAGATGACATTTTGAGCTACCTAACCAACATTCAAGACTCCTTACCCCGGTTGTTTGATCTTATACACCTCTTCGGCTCTTTTTCTGGACTGAAGATAAACGCGTCCAAATCAAGTATCATGCCCATGGGCTTGGGGGATCAGGACATTGGAAACAACACCGATATTCTTGGGGTTACAATTGAACGGGTATCCACTAGGTACCTCGGCACCACCATCCCCAGGGATCTATCCCAACTATACCAGAGCAACTTCCCGGAGATCCTCGCTCAAGTCAGTAATGACCTTAGGCGTTGGGCACCCCTCACGCTTTCCTGGCTTGGGCGCATGGTCACAGTGAAGATGAATATCTTGCCCCGCCTCCTCTATCTATTCGCAGCGCTTCCCATTGTGATACCCGAGTCCTTTTTCGAGGTGCTCCAATCTAGAGTTCTCACGTTCATTTGGAATGGTAAGAGACCTCCACCCTGACCCTCCCGAAGTCCCATGGCGTTTTCGGCCTCCCCGACTTCCGGCTTTACTACAAAGCTGCTCAGCTCAGGGTGATGTTGGAACATATGCGGGACGACATGGGCACTTATTGGACTTATATTGAAGACGTTCACACCCACCCGAAAAAAGTTAGAGACCTCTTATGGGCCTCTCCAAGGGCTCTCCCCTCTCAAATCAGAACACACCCCACCCTAGCGGCCCTGTGGGCACTATGGAAGCCCAACAAAGCTAATAAACTATTGTCATCATGGCCCTCACCGCTGTCCTCACTCTGGGGCCCCCCCATGGATCTGGGCTCTAGGGGTTTCCAGGACACTCAGGCCTGGTCTGATATGGGGTTGGAAAGGGTCTCCCAACTCCTGCGGGAAGAGGGCTTCATAGAGTATGGTAACTTGACCGAGGCTTTGGCAGATAACCCCCCCACGGTCTTTGAATACCTGCAGATGAAAGGAATTTTGACCCACCCTAGGTGGGCCGGCCAGCTTGGACGCCCCCTCACCCCATTTGAAACCATATTGGCTAAAAGTACGACTCGGAAGGGCTCGATATCCAAATTTTACGGGGTTTTGATAACTGCTGATCTAGAGGGTAGATAGCCCTTCAAAAGCATATGGGAAGAAAGGCTGGGCATGCCACTGGATGACCATACTTGGAGGGCTGTATTTAAAGGTATTTTCTCGGGTTCCCTGTACACTGCTGCCATGGAACATAGTTTCAAGATCCTTCATTCATGGCATCGCCCCCCGGCCTTGTTGTCCAAGATGTTTCGGGATGTGTCCCCCTTTTGCCCAAGAGGCTGCCACCAACGGGGTACCTGGTTTCACATGTGGTGGGGTTGTCCGGCCATACAGGTTTATTGGTCGGAGCTGCTCAGCTGGATTAGGGATATCGAGGGGTTTAGCCCGTCTCTTCATCCCCTGGAGGTTCTGTTGGGCACTCCCACGCCAGAGACTGAAGTTAATGTGTATCCTAAGGTCATCGGTGCCATGCTGCGAGCAGGGAGATTGGCGCTGGCCCAAAAGTGGAAGATCGCCCTGGCCCCCTCCAAAGAGGAATGGCTCTGCAAACTTAGGACAATCTTTGTATATGAAAAAATTACGGCAATTGCAAATGATACCATGACTGATTTTGTTCAAGAATGGACTGCAGTTCTGCTGCACGATGATTGTGTTTCCATGAGGCTGTAAAACGAATACTGAGCTAGGTTGTGATGACATGCCCTCCTACACCTCCCATGTACCCAAGATGAATCCTGATTGATGGTCCGCTTTTCGGGCCCCGCTGTCTCAAGTAATATGTTTTGCAACCATATGATAAGCAAGTGTTCTCCCCTAAGATTTGAGAGTTTGCAACACCCCTAGACTTGGCATGTTATTTGTTCGTGGGAGGGGGGCAAGGGGAAAGGGAGTTTTGTAAAAAAAAAAGTGAAAATAATACTGACAACTTGGCTTACATTGATGTTTTTTTTGCCGGTTGGGTCAGCATTCTTGCTCAACCTCATTTGCGTATTGTCAATAAAAACAATTTGAAAAAAAAAAAAACAGAGGATGCTAGTATTTTTTTTTTATGTGGCCTATCTATTTTTTAAATAAAAATTTTTACTAGACCATCCCTTTAATGACTTCCAGAATTTACCACGGGCTCATAGTGAGAACTCGATTATAAAAAATTCTCAGTTATGTATTAACATTTTGCAAGAAGCTGAAACCACTAATGAGGCTTTGGTACAGATCCATGTAGCATCAAATTAGCCATTTGCCTTAAGGATTGGGTTGATACATGCGATATAACCCACAGTTATGGTTAATATGCTCAATTAAGGTATGACCATGAAATGATTGGAGTTTTGCCTACATACCTTCAGCGATTTCCAAATTATGGGATGAGTGGAAATTTTATGAGATTTAGGTTTAATATTCCGACCAGAGACATTTTAAGCATTCATATTCTGCTCCCTACAGAAATGTCTCATTGTCGTTTTTGTGGTGATGAAAATAAAATTAAGAATCTGAAATACGTGGTCATGGAATGTCCTGCTTTACTTGCACTATGCACTTTGCATTTTAAAAAGTGTATTTACGATTTGGAGTTTATAGATGTTCTTAGATATATTGCTCAACTAAAGCTTTTTTAATGTTATATGAATTAGACATGAATTGTTAGGTTTACATTTCTGTGACCTTTTAAATTGTATGTATGGTCACTATATTTAATGTCTTTTTGTCTTTGCTGCTTATCTATTTTTGCGATATAAATTGTGAAAGGTTAATGTTTTATTGACCATATACAGTAATTACATTCATGACAGCTGGTGCTACACAATGTTCCATCAGTCAGAAGCGGCTTTTTAATCATCTGCACCTCTGGTTCAAACAATAATAATTGTTCTTCCTCATCCACCTGGTGTCACATTAAACTGTAAATATACACCATGACTGGTAAGGGCATGATGGCTACTGGGGTGACTCGGTAGGAGTCAGCTGACGGGTGCCTCAGAGCGAAAGACCAGTCGGACAGGAGAACAACTACGTACAAATGGGAAATAATCACGCCCCTCGATAATAGGAGGATGCGTTAAAGTGCCCAAGAGGCACACCAGAAAGTAGCAGTGGCTAGTTTAAACCCACACACCTTACGATATTCTCTTAACGCAAGCAAGATTCATTTCAGAGGAACACAACATTTTTATTTGTGCTGGTAGGGACTATGCTCGATCACGGAGTGTAAAAGGCGTGTGCGTCCCAGGATGCGCAGTAAAACGCAGTGGTGAAGAATGTGAACCCTTGTTCACGAAGAAACTGGATCAACAATTAAATGTGTTTGCGCCGATGAGATTCTTGTCTTGTAAGAAGACAACCACACCGGTCCATATTAAGCACATATTGTTGAAAGCATACGAGTCTGGACATATGAAATCAGAAGAGAATTTCAGCTTTTGATTCCATTGAATCAAGTTCATAGGATTCTGTGTCTGTTGGTCCCCTGAGGAGTTCTCGGAGATTGGGAGCCCGAGAGCCCCAAATGGAAAAGCAGATTCAGACAGACACAACGCGGCATTGCGGAAAACAACCGTGTTGTGTCTGCCTGAATCTGCTTTCCCATTTGGGGCTCTCTGGCTCATTTGGGGCTCTCGGGCTCCCCACGGGGAGCCCGAGAGACCCAAATGGGAAAGCAGATTTAGGCAGACAACGCAGCATTTAGCATTTCCCATTTGGGGCTCTCGGGCTCCCCACGGGGAGCCCGAGAGCCCCAAATGGGAAATCAGCTGCAGGTAGAAACACTACGCGGCATGTAAACATAACCGCATGTGTTTCTGCCTGCTGTGGCCTTCACTTTGGGTCTCCGGTGCTCCCCTGGGAGCAACGGAGACCCAAAGTGATAGCCACAGCAGGCAGAAACACACGCGGTTGTGTTGGAAAACGCTGCGGTTTTTCTTTCCAGGTTTCTCAGGCTCCTCCGAGCCGGAGGAGCCTGAGAAACTTGGAACGAAAAACCGCAGCATTTTCCAACACAATAACATTGTATTTATGTTTGCGGTCGCTTCAAAAGCGACCGCAAACATAAATACAATGTTTTTAAAGCTGCGGTTTTATTTCTAAGTTTTCCGGGCTCCTCCAGCCCGGAAAACTTAGAAAAAAAAACGCAGCTAGTGCTTATTTTTTGTAAAAAAAATAAATAGCACTTACCGAGATTCAGCTGCAGCTTTCCTGCTCTGGTCTCCGGCCCGTGTCCTCCGAGTCCCGGCACTAATGAAGGGAAAGCCACCCAGCGGTAGACTTTGTTTACTACAGCTGGCTGGCTTTTCCTTCATTAGTGCCGCAAAAGCAAAAGCCAGCACAGGAGGGCCTCCATTTCACAAAATGGCGGCGCCCCTGTGCTTGCTTTTTCGAATTTTGAGCTTGAATAGCTCAAAATTTTACATAGGTAGTTTTAAAACAGAGGATGCTAGTATTTTTTTTTATGTGGCCTATCTATTTTTTAAATAAAAATTTTTACTAGACCATCCCTTTAATGACTTCCAGAATTTACCACGGGCTCATAGTGAGAACTCGATTATAAAAAATTCTCAGTTATGTATTAACATTTTGCAAGAAGCTGAAACCACTAGTGAGGCTTTGGTACAGATCCATGTAGCGTCAAATTAGCCATTTGCCTTAAGGATTGGGTTGATACATGCAATATAAGCCACAGATATGGTTAATATGCTCAATTAAGGTATGACCATGAAAAGATTGGAGTTTTGCCTACATACCTTCAGCGATTTCCAAATTATGGGATGAGTGGAAATTGTATGAGATTTAGGTTTAATATTCCGACCAGAGACATTTTAAGCATTCATATTCTGCTCCCTACAGAAATGTCTCATTGTCGTTTTTGTGGTGATGAAAATAAAATTAAGAATCTGAAATACGTTGTCATGGAATGTCCTGCTTTACTTGCACTATGTACTTTGCATTTTAAAAAGTGTATTTACGATTTGGAGTTTATAGATGTTCTTAGATATATTGCTCAACTAAAGATTTTTTTAATGTTGTATGAATTAGACATGACTTGTTACGTTTACATTTCTGTGACATTTTAAATTGTATGTATGGTCACTATATTTAATGTCTTTTTGTCTTTGCTGCTTATCTATTTTTGCGATATAAATTGTGAAAGGTTAATGTTTTATTGACCATATACAGTAATTACAATCATGACAGCTGGTGCTACACCATGTTCCATCAGTCAGAAGCGGCTTTTTAATCATCTGCACCTCTGGTTCAAACTATAATAATAGTTCGTCCTCATCCACCTGGTGTCACATTAAACTGTAAATATACACCATGACTGGTAAGGGCATGATGGCTACTGGGGTGACTTGGTAGGAGTCAGCTGACGGGTGCCTCAGAGCGAAAGACCAGTCGGACAGGAGAACAACTACGTACAAATGGGAAATAATCACGCCCCTCGATAATAGGAGGATGCGTTAAAGTGCCCAAGAGGCACGCCAGAAAGTAGCAGTGGCTAGTTTAAACCCACACACCTTACGATATTCTCTTAACGCAAGCAAGATTCATTTCAGAGGAACACAACATTTTTATTTGTGCTGGTAGGGACTATGCTCGATCACGGAGTGTAAAAGGCGTGTGCGTCCCAGGATGCGCAGTAAAACGCAGTGGTGAAGAATGTGAACCCTTGTTCAAGAAGAAACTGGATCAACAATTAAATGCGTTTGCGCCGATGAGATTCTTGTCTAGTAAGAAGACAACCACACCGGTCCATATTAAGCACATATTGTTGAAAGCATACGAGTCTGGACATATGAAATCAGAAGAGAATTTCAGCTTTTAATTCCATTGAATCAAGTTCATAGGATTCTGTGTCTGTTGGTCCCCTGAGGAGTTCTCAGAGATTGGTTTAGATTTTTTTGTAGAATGAAACATGTTGGGTTTAATAACACTGGACTGAAGAGTAGAGTTTCTAAACACATATTGAGTTGTCTAAGAAGCTTTCTTTTGGAAGGATTCACCTACTTATGTTTCTACATGAAAATAGTAGGAGGCCAGTATTAAGAGTGGCACTCTTTTTTTTCCACCAACCTACGTGTTTTGTGAATTGTGCACTTTAGTTTTGTGTTAGTAGCTTGACAACCCTTTGAGCTGCTGATGTAATTTTTATTGTTTTAATGTTTATAAATTATATTGTGTGTTTTTATTGTATATGCAATTGTGATGAAATGTGACGATCATTTTTATGTGTTTTTTATTATTATGTATTTAATCCTTTTTTGTATAATAAAATTGAATATATTTCTATAGGAGCAAGTTGATTCAGTTCCTATTTGCTAAAAGAACTGAAAAGGTACAGTCCTAGGTTCAGAGGGAGGAAATAGAGAGACACAATGGTTCTTGAGTCTTAGAGTTTCTTTTGCGTATGTTGGGGTTGGACCCTTGTGTCGGTAAACTACCCTGTGTCTCTATTTTTGTTCATGGCTCCCGGGGTGACACAATTATACAGCCACAGTATTTAGCTATCATATTAGTCTTAGCTTGGTAAGTAGTGTTCCAGCTATGATATGGCTGATGTATACTAGCTATCTGGCCTGTATATCTCCACAATAGCCATGTGGGGACAAGGGAGAGGAAGCTGCTTATTTGCTCCCTTAGGAAGGTCAATCCTCAGAGCACAGGAACCCTCCTCCACAGGTACCATGGTAATCAGTGCTTCAAAGGCAGTCCTGACATATCAAATCCACACTCACACCAGGATGCTGATTACTGGTGTCCTTTTGAAGTAACAGATATGGGAAGAGGGTGGAGTTAGATTAGAACAGAGGTGAGGGTAAGACAGATGAGGGATTTAACCATTTGGCTTTCTGCTACAGCTCTGAACAACTCCCCTTTACCTCCCCATCTCCCCATCTCCCCAGACAAAAGATGTGCGTATGATGTCAATGCAAAGGACACTTGTTAGAGCAGCCTCTTGCATTTTACCCCTGACACAGACTTGCTTTGGACCAATCCCCAATACCATTTTGCCCTTACAAGGGAAGGAAACCCCCCCTCTTAGTTGATTCATCTTTGGACTTCAAGACAGGAAGAATTCAACTGGAACTCTGTTGGGGTTAGAGACTATTTCAAAGTCTTCTGTCATAGAGGAGAAGGATTCCGAAGAAAGCTCTTCTCCTTGCCCATCCCAAGGGCACTCTTCTGTGGATAAGACCTACTGCAACAGAAGCACTGTCACCAGAACCCTGCCATTGCAGGTTACAGTACCCCTGCAAGTGCCATCTACAATCCTTCTGGTTGGGAAGGAGAGAAGCAAGGACTCACCTTGCCCATGGAGACCCTTGACTGGGCCTTGCACCAACCCAGAAGTCAAAGAATAGCACTGGGCCCTGGTTTCTGCCTGAATTTGATTGTGAGCTACACCGACCCAGACTTTACCTGCCTGTCTCAATCTTATTAATGCTACATGCCATTGATGTTTGAAACGCACTGCGTGCTGGACCCAGTTGACAAGCTCACCAATCTGAAGCCAGCTCACTACCTCAGAAAGTGCCTAGAAGCCTGACTTGATGCTGTTGAAACCTAAAGACAAGATACCAACGTATATCAACCTGACCTGTCTCAAAGGGTTTTAATAAATTGTAAGCCCTCTTCTTTACCTTTTAAAAACATATACTTAAACATTGACATGTGCTGCTCAAATCATTTGCCTGCAACTCTATCTTCACATAGAGTGCTCCTTTATTCTCAAAGTCTGCATTCAGTGTGTTTCAATTACAAGGGTGGGCCTTCAGTGTTTCAAATAGTTGTTTACATTGTTCGTTTTTATTAAAGTTCCTCTATTTCTGGAACCTTGGTTGGGCATTGGCCATTCTTTTATTTTGGTACCATCGTAAAATTATTAGTTGCATTGCAATTGTATCATCCCACACCCCTCCCGAAGATATAGTCTGCCCTTGGTATGCTCTACTAAAAGAGGTGAAGGAGGTATACCTGTCGTGTTGTGCCTATTTCACCTTTTTGTTTGGAATCACTGCTAGTTTAGTAGTAGTTGGGCGAGTAGGCAGTGTGATGAATCCCAAGGTATCATCACTGCTTTAGATGGGGTAGCCCCTTTCTATGGGGCCAGGGTGGTAAGGCTGCTGATAGTCCCTCTTGTGGGTGGTGCTCAACGGGAGGATCTCATGGGGAGGGAGGAACCCATTGAGCGCAGTGGCCACTTCGGGAGAATACGGTATCCTGTTGACCTTCCTACCTCTTCTCAAAACCCTTCCAATTCCCCATTACCTGTTACTTCCATGTGCTGTAGTAGCATATCCCAAGTGAGAACAACTGGGACCAGGAAGAGGACACAAGGAATGATGATCACTCACCAGAACCAACACACATGCTCTAATTTCCTAGAAGCTCCTATTAGCCAGCTGTCACTTAAAGCCAGAGACAGAAGAGAACAAGGTTGTCTTCAATTTTGGTCCAGCATGAGCCGAGAACACGGCACAGCCTGTGGAGATCCAGGGTGAGAGTGACAGATGGTGTCCTGATGGAGAGCACACTCGCAGGGGGCCCAAGATACAGAAGGCAGACTGGAGGTAAGGCACCCGCCGGTAACCAAAACTGTAGGTGTGCAACCAGATCTCTGGAAAGCTGCAGAGAAGGGATGCAGAAGACCAGAGAAGTTCCAGAGAAGCCAGGAGAGCCGCTGAAGCTCTTGGGAGACCCACAAACAGCTGGACAGTGACAGCCAAGCCGCTACAGGTACAATGGTGGCTAACCATGGGGCTGGGGAGACCTAGAGAGCACAAGGTGCTAGAAGCGAAGCAGAAAGGAAATACTCATTGGGGCATCGTAATCAAGTGAAGGGGGTCTGGGACCCATATAAGGAAGGCATACCCCTACCAGTAATAACAGGGGACACAAACTTAAATCAAGGCTGTGGATTGAGGGGCGATCAGGCCAAGAGAAAGTTCTGTATGATCCTGCGAAGGGGGTCTGAGGCCAACATAAGTAAAGCAATACCCGGCCAGGCAAAGAGGGGAATATGAACTTTGCATGTAAAAGTAACATTCCCAGACTCTGGCAGGGAAGTAAACCAAGGCTGTGGAATGAAAAGAGAATAGGTAAAGAGAACATTGTGAACGACCACGTGAAGGGGGTCTGGGATCCAGGTTGGGGAAGTATACCCCAAATTGTAAGCAAGAAGAATACAGAGCTTGTGTGTACAGGGGACACACAGGGACATTGGCAGGAGAGTAAACCAAGGCCTTGGGTGGAAGTGAATACAGAGAAAGTGAACTGTGAGTCCAGGAATGTTGAATACCGGACTTGGCAGGAAAGCACTTTAAGAGGAGCGATACTGAGAATAGGGTCTGGAGCCCTCAACCCGGCTTGGCAAAGGTGTCCAGGCCATTCTTCATTGTTGCAGAATCTGGGAGTCTGATTTAAAAAGTAAGAGACAAAAACTTGTCTCAAATGTTATAGACACTGGCCCTCATTACGACCCTGGCGGAAAGCGACTGACCGGATCGCCACAGCGTAAATAGCGTTTCCGCCATTGCACGAAGGAGCAAAGTGCGGCCCATTCCGACCCATCGGGCACGAGCACCACGCCACGGCGGAAGTGCAAAGTCCGCGATGGCGGAAATGACCCCAAAACGGCCCACACCGCCGCCGTACGGCACCCTAGGTGCAATACCGCCACCCCTCTCAGCGGTCACCGCAGTGTGCGCCTACCGGAAAGTACGGTGACCGGAAATATACGGAAACGGAAGTTAAAACATGGGCCCGGAACGGGAAACATCCCGGCGTACACCTATAAAAACACTAAAACCACACAACCACTAAAATTACCACCCTGAAACACACCCCAACCCGTCAACCACCCTAGCGAAACCAAGAAAAATGGGAAAAGTAGCGAAGAAAGCGTGCGACCGCAAGCGGCAGGTCCACTTCTCCCGTGAGGAACTCACCGTGCTAACAGAGACCCTCCAGGAGAATGCTGCCGTCGTCTTCTCCACGCAAATGACCAGGACGGCACTTGCAAACAAGAAGGCCATATGGGCTCTGGTGGCACAGCGGGTAAGTGCGGTGGGGACCGCACCCCGCACCCCACAGCAATGCCGCAAGCGATGGGACGACCTGCGGATACGCGTCCGCAGCATACTCTCTGCCAACCGCAACATTGCCACAGCCACCGGGGGAGGTCCTGAATCACCCATCAAGTTGACCCCCTGGGAAGAAATCTGTGCCTCCACCATCGGAATGGAGAGCATAGAGGGAGTCGGAGGGATGGAGAAAGGAGTGCAGACATCCGAAGATTCAGGTAGGTGGGCCAGATAAAACAATGCCAAATCCACACAGTCCATCCATGTGAAGTACCATGCGTCCACATAGTGCAACAGAAACACATGTCCAGGAGAACGTCCACACACATCGGCCTGATAGCGCACGTTAAAACCCACAATAAATACATAAATAATTAAAAACCCCTAAAACACGCACTACACGTGCAGCAGGCACACCCTAACTGCAGGCTGCCAAACAACTGCACCCTCACTCCACACACAAATCAAAGCACCTCCAAGGCCCCGACCCAAATCACCCTCAGATACCACCCCAATGCATGTGATACAATGCCATTCCAATACCCACAGACCCATTAATAACCCTCGCCCTCCTTTACTCCACCACAGGGTCCGATCCAAACGACGAGCTACAGGACACCCCTACCAGCACACCTGCAAAGAGGGCCAAGACCAACGGCCAGAGACCCTCCACCTCAGCTGCACGCATCAAGACACGGCAGCAGCACAAATCAGGTGGCAGCACAGAGGAGGGAACATCAACAGGCACCCCAGCAGCCAGCATGCCCACAACACCACCACCACAGGGCCCCCCAATGGATGCCACAGAAGGCACTGCCTCAGGTGGCAGCAGCACCATAGGCGACACCCCATTGATGGCAGCATGCTCCGACACAGAAAACGGGGATGCCGAAGTCAGATCCATCCATGACCTGTCCCAATCCCCCTGTCTGTCCCATCCCGTACAACATGAGGATACCACGCAGGGGCACCCACAAGACGACGACTGGCCATCCCCCACAAGCCCTGTGGCAAGGCAACATGAGGACAACAGCCCCTCTGCGACACCCCCGCAAATGGCCATGGCCCAGCAGAGGCAACAGTCCCTCGACCAGTTGATCGAACAACAGCAGCAACTGGCCACACTCCTCAAGGACCATGCCGATGAATGTGGGGGCACTAAGGCAGACATAGAAACATCAACTGAGACACTTAGGGCAGAAATGGAGAGAGGTACAGAGACGCTAAGGGCACAAATTGAGAGAAGCACCGAGAGCCTGAGGGGGGAACTGCATGCGACGTCCAAAGACGTATGTGCCGAACTTGCCGCAGTGCGCCGTGTGCTCACTGAGCTCTCGCAAACCCTTAGGGACATGCATGGACGTGAGCAGGCAGACACATCATCCGTTGCAAGTTCCGTCCAGGGCAGCCCCCAACGTAGATCTGGAAGGAACCTGCGCTCCACAGGCAGGGGTGCCCCTGATACCCGCAGAGGGGGCTTGCAATAGCGACAGCCCACTGACAATGAGCATCTTTGGACACTGGTGTTCGGGGGGGAGGTAGGAGGGTGGAGGGGGTGTGTTGGGCTCACTTGGGTGGCGGGTCGATAGGGTGTTCAACATGACATCACATATGCCATAAAAAGTGCACGATAAACCAATTAGATGTGTGGACATTGATCTTTGTGTACTAGGCCATCATAGGCGTAGAGTCCATATTGTGCATGTCCCAGACACACGCAGTGCCACGAGTCCCGTGTCCATGTATCAGCCACCAGCCGTGAGTGCTAGAAGCATACATCAATGAGATGCTGACGAATGTCACGGGCCTCCGGTGCCTCGCAGACTCCATGAGGTGCTGCCACATCCCCACCCTCATCATGACCATCATCAGGTGCTTGCAGTTCTGCGTCAGGGGGCATGGGCACATTTCTACGTACGCACATGTTGTGGAGCATGACACATGCCATGACCATCTTTGCAACCTTCTCATGGCGGTACAGGAGTGCCCCGCCAGACCTGCTGAGGCAGCGGAAACGAGTCTTCAGTAGGCCGAATGCCTGTTCTATGACTACACGGGTACGTGAGTGGGCATGGTTGTAGTCCTCCTCATGCTGGTCCCGTGGGTTCCGGACTGGTGTGAGGAGCCATCTCTTCAGTGGATATCCAGCATCACCTGTATGTGGATGAGAAACGTATGATGTGGAATGCCATTGATACGTACGCACACCCCCCCCTTCCTGCCAGTACATTGCCAATTCACATACCCCACATCATCATGCATGTAATGAGACTCACCGAGTAGCCAGGATCTGTTCCCTGCGTGTCGCTCCATGTAGCGTGGTATTGTAGAGTTCCTCAAGACCATAGAATCATGGGTTGATCCAGGGAATCGGGCACAACAATGTGTAATGATCCTGTTGGAGTCACACACCATTTGTACATTCAGGGAATGAAATTGTTTTCGGTTGCGGTACTGGGCCTCCATGGCATGTGGGACGACCAATTCTACATGGGTGCAGTCGATGGCACCAATGCAACCCGGTATGCCGGCAAGTGCATGGAATCCCACTTTTGTGTTGGCAATTTCCTGCTCCGAGGGTGGTAGTGAGATGTAGTCGTCTGCGTGCTGCAGGAGGGCATCGAGCACTTGAAATAGTGTCCGTGAGAACAGTGGCTGAGAAATGCCATGCAACTGTCCGACTGTGTGCTGGTAGGTGCCTGTGGCCAGGAAGTGTAGTACAGACACCACCTTCAGTAGGGGTGGGATGGCGGTTGGGCTATCTATCATGCTGACAAGGTCAGCCTGTGTCATGTCCACAATGGCGGCTATGGTGTCCCGGTCCAGACGGTAGAGGGTGTGGATCTGCTCATCAGTGAGGTTGAACGGAAGTGCTCGGAGGCGTGGTATTGCGGGCTGCCTGCGTGGTGGTAGTGGCTGTGCTGGTGGGCCTTGCTGGCCCTGCCTTGGCCTCCTCCTCCTCCTGCGTCTCCTCCGTGCGGCTGGTTGTAGTTGGTGTTCGTCTTCTTCTTGGAGTCGGAGCACTTGCAGTGCTATCAGGTCCCCCAGGGCCAACATCGCGAGTCCTGCCGGTAGCATTTCGGTGTGGTTGTGGGAGGAGACTGGCTGTGCAATTTATGTGTTTCCAGGCTGTATGGCCTCCACCTGTGGTGATTAATTCCACCTGTGCAAACTGCTCTCCCCTTTGGCCGAGCACGTCCCGCGCACAACGCTGCAAATCGGGGAATGGTATCTTGCTATTGCAATCATGTATTTGTACCCGATGGCCGTGTAAGATTGGTTGATATGTTCATTCTGCTGTGGTCCCATTGTTTCCCATACTATCTGTGCAGTCGCGAACAGACTTGTGAAGGGTCAGTGGAACGTAGTACTCGAGTAACGGTGGGCCCTCATGCATCACTGTACCGAGTTGCAACGACGGGCGGGGCGTCCCATTTGTTGGTGAAGGCAGTTGCCATTTTCACACACAGCCGCACTCGATGGAATAATTAGTGATTTCAAACGGCCACAGATGCCTTTTCGACGTGATGTTGCAAATGAGGAATTCGAAGGCCGGCGCTTTCGGTTTCCAGCTAGCGGCGAGGAGATGCCCACAGGTCTGACTGCAAATATAACGTTCTCTTGTTCTATGTCCTTGAGACAGGGCCCATGGCGAGGGAGCAATGATTGATATGAATAGTTTGGGATGCGCAATAGCTACGTGGGCGATGAGGCAGGCCGTTTCCAAATACATGTTACTTCACAACACTGGAATTACGGGCTGGGGCACTGTGGATTTAGCAGGCTGCATTACGCACAGACTCAATGGATGTTTCTAATGTTATGTGAGTAATTATTCATGCGTTTTGATCCCGGGATGAGGGAATGATGAATGGATGCATGGGCAGGTGATTTGATACAGAGTTTGCCATGTACAGGGCTTCTTGGGATCTATCCGCCTCCCCTACGCTATGTGATGCAGGGCTGCCATAGTGGGACCATCGTCTATCTGGCCTTGTTGAGCCCTCCCTGTCTCTAGGCGCCCTCAGACACTTGTGTCCATGCACGTTAACATTCCCATCTGATGGATTCTGTTTTGACAGACGCATGCACAGGTACACTCGTTTGTGATGGTGTTTGCACCTCGATATAGATGGTCATGAGTCGCAAGTGGTTTTGGGGTGGTGATGATCCTTTTGAGTGGGCTAGCATGCATATGGCTGTGGATTTCGTGTGATCATTGAAGTGAGTTGTTCGAATGTAGTTCTGATGGCCATTCTGTTCTTGTTCTTTTCTTTTGGTTGACAGGTATCTCCTCCCCTTTTGCCACTGCCATCTGTATGCCACTCCTGCAGATGGATTTTACTCCCGACACCTGCTGCTTCGTGTTAATCAGTGGAGCAGCATTACGATCTTATGGGACGATCGCCAATGGCCCACATGCCCTTACGCAGTACTGGTGGCTCGGAGCAACATTTCGGCCTTTCAGCTGGACTAGTGCCTCCCCATTGGGTCGGCCCTGCGGTTCTGTGCGCTTCCATGTTGCCTTTTCGTACGTGAATGTGGCTCTGTGTACCATGGGGGAACAGGGCGACACACAGGTAGTGGCTGGTCATTTCTTGCGGATGCAGCCCACAATGGTGATTAGTGTTTTGGAGTTCATGGCCTGATGGCTGTATGGGCTTGGTGACTTTGATGTGCATTAAATTTCTATTCTGATTTGGCCCGTGTAGCGTTTTTCTTTGCAAGTGATGTGGCATATGCCTATTTGGGGGGCGATGTATTGTGAGGAGATCTGCATTGGGTTCCTGCTTCGGGGTTTAGTCGCGTGGTACTGTGCTGGGCGCGTTTGCCTACGAAGCACAGTGAGGTCAGGGATGGGGGCTGCCAATATGACTGTTTGAATGTTGTCATGCTCAGGGGCGGGGGATTGGGTTTTGTGTAACAGATGCCGGTCAGCCAGGTGGACTGGTGGAATGATGTGATTTTCGGAATATTGCTGGTCACAGGTGCCTGTGTTTGCGTGCGTTTCTTGGTGGGGGATTGTGGTCATGTCCATTGGATTGGCTTCTGTATTCGTGCCATCTGTGCCCTGCAGCTCCCATTGGCCCCTCTTGTGTTTCTTTTGTTCGTTGCCATGCAGGGGTGACTTGTACATTTCAATGGTTGCTTTGTGACTTCATTGCACCTACGGGGAGTTGTACTTTGTGGGCAGGGAGCGGTGTACAGGCACTCAGTGGGGCCGTTTACGGTTGATTCGCGATGCCGTACTTCTCGCCATGGCGGAATGGTACATTACGCCATGCCTGATGGCGTTAGGTACATGTCCGCTAGGGTCGGAATTGGCGTACCCTTGCGCCATGGTGGTCTTTGCGGTTTGGCATGGCGCGCGCGCGCGTGCTTGGTGCAGTTAGCGTTGGCGTTCACTACGGTGTCGCTAATGGCTTCGTACTTTCCGGTGACGGGTCATAGTCGCACCGAGCGCTATTCGATGGCGGAATTGCTTTTCCGCCATCGTTTTCCCCTTTCCGCCAGGGTCGTAATGAGGGCCACTGTTCCGAAGTTGGATGGAGCTGGAAAGACTCTGAAGAAAGGGAAAAAAACCTGTTGAGCCTTGTGGAACTTTTGTTTGTTTTTCTACAACCTTTTGGATTTTTTTCCTGAACAGCAAAGCAGGGCTGCAAGTCGACATGTCCCTTTTTCACTTTATATTGAGGTTAGCTTGTTAGGGGCAGGTTAGGATTTGGACACAGGAGGGCAAACTTTGCTTTGTCCATTCTGGCACAGGCAGTTTCTTTAGCTAGTTTTGTTGAGGCTGGGAAACCCCTCTTAGCAATATGGCTAGTTAGGATTTCGTCCAACCCTCCCACTGATGTTGTTTATAAAGTTTTCTGGCAATCAACATGCCACCTTGTGTCTGTCCCTTACTTCTAGACCCTTACAGCAGTTTAGCCACTACTATCCCTGTAATCTTGCAGATCAGTTGTCAAATTGTCACAGGTATATATTTTGTTGCCTCTAAATCAGCACTGTTATTTAAATAGTAGCAATAAAGTGTCACCCATCCTTGGCATTAATGTGCACAACACGTTCATGGTTTCTATGAGGATGATCTGATTGTGCGGCATCCCATATTTTATTATTATCTGTTTGATTTATGTATGCCCCGATTTCCATCCTTCTTATAACACTCTTGCTTTATCTCTCCTTCCCAGCAGAGTACATTTTGGTTTCTACTAAGGGGCCACAATATGCCATGGACAAGGATTGGTGCTTTGAAACTACTATAGTGGTGATTCAGTGCAGTACAATAGCACAGTAAAACAAATAACTTGCGCCACAGGCAGGCTAGCAATCACCTCAAGGTGCCAGAACAGCAAAGCAATGATAAAAGGCAAAGAGCAAAGTACAAAAACCAGGGTAGGCAGTTTATCACTTGCAATACCATACGACCTCCTCTTGGCAAATAGTCTTAAGTGAGTCTGGGTGGGCTGGTACTCAAACAAACTTCAGTCCTATGGTTTGTGGTCAGCTTTAATTGCAACAACAGAAAAGAAAACCCTGTTTGCACTCGATTGGGTGAGAAAGATATTCAGCTAATGAAATGACACAAGACAAAGAGACTGCCTCAATGTAAAGCTAGAGGTGCTAAAGGGACATGGTCAGGTCCAAAAGTGATAAGGCCCAAGCATTTGGAATGTCATTACTATCCAAAAAAAATTAACTGTATCGTCATATTCCTGAAGTAATTTACATAGGTAAAATACACTTGTGAATTATAAAATAATATATTAGTAGTTCAACGATTGCATCCTGCAATGTATTCCATTTAACTCAGGTGATGCGAGCATAAAAACAATCAGAGCCATTCATTCTACTTGTTTGTATTACCCTCCATTCATTGTTGTTTGGAATGGTCCTGAATAAATGTTACATGTACATTTGGATTCAGATTGGAACAGTTTTAACCTAAACCCCGGCAATGTGTGTCATTAGATTTCAAATCATGAGATGGTGTTTTGTGCACAGTAAAAATCACATGCCAGGGCTGTTTCAAAACATTTATTAAGACTCCAAATCATGAGTGTGTTTTCAACAGTAAATTACTGAGCTTACCTATAGCAGTATCATGAAAAACAGCGTGTTGGTAATGTAGCACCAAGGACATCTTGTGGCCAGAAACAGTACTTTATTCAGATGCACTCAAGTCCAAATGAGCAAGAAAGTGTCATGTTTTGTCAAGTAACCAAATTATTTAATCAATTAACAAAATACAAGAGGTGATGGCTCTAAGGTTTAGAATTAATCTTAACCTCTGGCATTGCTCTGGGCAACCCTCCAGACCATCGTTCTTTGCCTGCCAAGCAATTGCAAAAGGGGAAAGACCATATGCAAATCAGGCTTGGTCCCACCCCAAAAGGGGCAGTCTAGCCCAAACTGCTAGGTCACAGCAGGCACAGGACCCACGTCTGGGAAACCCATCCCACTCAGGGTGGCAGAACGCAAGAGGTGATGGATGGAAGGTTTAGAATTAATGTTAACCTCTGACATTGCTCTGGGCAGCCCAAATTAACAAACCAAACTTCATAGTAAATAATGCTAGGAACCTACAGAAATTAATTGTGATGTGTAGGTAAAAACAAAATATTTCTTCAGCAAATGTAAAATTTGTGTAGTTTACAATTATAAAACTTATGAAAAATCTTGAAAAATCAATAACTTCCTAAATAAATATGCCACAGAGTTTTGTAAAATGTGTGTGTGTTTATGCAGGGCAATGTATGGCATCCAAGGGTTATTGTTTTATTAAATTACCACATGTCCGTAAAAAAAGTAATAATGTAAAAACCTAATTGCTGTCTACAAGACTAGGAGTCAGAGGAAGGTTTTGATTATAAAAGAGACAACACACTGGAAGGGAGATTATTATAATGTTATTAGTATTAACGAAAGGAAATGGTGAAATGGAATTATACCAATAGAAGGGTTTGATTCCATAGACGCTGCTGAAAAGAGAGGATCATTGTAAAGGAGAGGAGCAATCCATATTGGAACCTGGCATCAGAACAGATGGCAGATCTTGATGATTGAGGAAATTAAAGCTGAGATGGTCCAGGTTGATTTCCAAAAATAGAAAACACCACTTTAAAATAAGTACTAACCCTCAATGTAAAAACAGATTGCCTTGTAGTGTTGTCCAGGGTAGTTCCATGGAGTGTGGGGGTCTGGGAGAAAAGCGGAATGCCAGTTCCCAACAGGCACAGGAGGATTGTAGCTTTGCTTTTCTTTGAAACTGAAAGTAAATTGAGACTTTATTCTAGGAAACCTGCATTTCTCTGTGTTTTGTAGTGTAACACTGGCTGCATTCCTGTGCAGATAAAGTGTTGTTTCTATAAAATAGACTCTGTTTAAATCTAAACATGAGCTTCCCCAGACTTATTAGTCAATATAGACTATGAATCAGTCATGAAGTTGCATAGTCTGATAGAGAACTAAGTCATGATTTGCCATCAGTGGGAGCCATAGATCATTTGAAAAAATGTGAAAATGCAAAGGGAGAAAAGCTGTATTACTTTTCTGCCCATATTCCACCTTGGTATTCCAGAGACACACGCCATTTCATCTCCTGAAGTAAGGCCTGCGACCCCAGATGGGGCGTTTGCTTTGCCTGTCATCTTTTTTCCATTCCAACATGCCACCTGCGCTCCCCTAGACCTCTGCCTTCTATCCATTGGTCCCCAGTCCCTTCTCTTCCCCCACACACCACACCCCTCCCTGATTGGCTGTTGCTTCCAGGATGCACAGCGTTCACATTACGCTCAAGGGGAAGCCATCTCCCTATTCCATCTTGGGATTCAAGAGGCTCGGGACCTTCCATCTCCTGAGGTAAGGTCTGCTACCACAGACATGCCGTTTGCTTTGCTTGGCATCTTTCTTTCATTCCAACGCACCACCCGTGCTCCCCTAGGCCTCTGTCTCCTCTCTGTTCCTCCCTAGCCCAATCCTCCCCCACACGCCCCCTTCCTCCCTGATTGGCTGTTGCTTCCAGGAAGCACAGCGTTCACATTACGCTGAAGGGGAAGCCCTCTCCCAATTCCATCTTAGGATTCCAGAGACTCAGGACCCTCCATTTACTGAGGTAAGGCCTGTGACTCCAGACGAGCCCTTTGGTTTTCCCAGCATCTTTCTTTCATTCTAACATGCCACCCGTACTCCCCTAGGCCTCTGTCTGCTCTACGTTCTTCCCCAAGCCCCCTCTGCTGCCCCACACACCCACCCCCTCCCTGATAAGCTGTTACAGGAAGCATTTTTAGCTGCGAGCCCCAGGGCAGCCCTGCCCGGGCAGCCAGCTATGGGCCTAGGCTAAGGGCACCTCCCTGAGAAACCTCCCTCGCCTGTTTGCCTGTTCAGCATGTGCCCCCAGACAAGCCAATACCCCATCTCCTGCCTGCTGCAACAATCTGTGTGTACTTCTAGCACTGTGTAATTTGAATTTTGCCAACATTTGAATCTTGCTTTGCTGTTGACTCTATAGCCACTGTTTTGAACCTAGCTGCATTGAATCTTGCTGCGCCCTTGACTCTATAGCCACTGGTGTGAACCTAGCTGAATTTTGAATCTTGCTACCATTTTGAATCTAGCTGTGTTCTTGAGCCTAGCCCCTGTTTTGAATTCAGTTGCATTTAGAATCATTCCACTGTTTTGAATCTAACACTGCCATTAGAATCTTGACACCATTTTGAATCTAGCTGCATTCTGGACTCTATAGCTACGGGTTAGAACCTGGCTGCATTAAATCTAGCAACGCATTTGACTCTATAGCCCCTATATTGAATCTAGCTGCATTTTGAATCTTGCCACCATTTTGAATCTAGTTGCGCTTTTGACTCTATAGCCACTATTTTCAATCTAGCTTCAGTTTGAATCTTGCCACCATTTTGAATCTTGCTGCATTCTTGAACCAAGCCACTGTTTGGAATGTAGATGCACTTTTAACTCTATAGCTACAGTTATGAACCTATGTGCACTGAATCTAGTTGCGCTTTTGACTCTATAGCCACTGTTTTCAATCTAGCTTCAGTTTGAATCTTGCCACCATTTTGAATCTTGCTGCATTCTTGAACCAAGCCACTGTTTGGAATCTAGATGCGCTTTTAACTCTATAGCCAAAGTTATGAACCTATGTACATTGAATTTTGCTGCGCGTTTGACTCTAAAGCAACTGTTTTGAACTTATCTGCTGTGAATTTTGGCTGTGCTTTTGACTCTATAGCCACTGTTTTGAACCTGGCTGCATTGAACCTTGCTGCGCCCTTGACTCTAAAGCCACTGTTGTGAACCTAGCTGCATTGAATCTAGCTATGCTTTTGACTCTATAGCCACTGTTTGAACATAACTGCATTGAATCGACCTGTGTTTTTGACTCTGTAGCCACTATTCTGAATCTAGCTGCATTTTTAATCTTGCCACCATTTTGAATCTAAATGCATTCTTGACTCTATAGCCACTGTTTGGAATTCAGCTGTACTTTGAATGTAGCCACTGCTTTGAATCCAGCCACTGTCTCAAATCTAGCAGCATTTTGCGTCTAGCTATTGGTTTGATTCTAGCCACCGGGGGGATACCAACCCTGTTCTGAATCTGGATAGGCTCTGAATCTAGCCACTGCTTTTGGGCCATACCCACACCTTCTCCAGGGATAGTGCTGTAGGCCTGGGACTTTAAAATATCAGTTTCTTAATCTAACTGTACTTGGTGCCTCTCCT
Source organism: Ambystoma mexicanum (assembly GCF_040938575.1). Classification (NCBI taxonomy): domain Eukaryota; kingdom Metazoa; phylum Chordata; class Amphibia; order Caudata; family Ambystomatidae; genus Ambystoma; species Ambystoma mexicanum. The sequence continues at coordinate 698,172,181 of NC_090932.1, read as the reverse complement.
TGCATCCCTTGCCACTGGGATAGTGACGTGGACCAGGGATCTAGATGTTTACCACATTTTAATTCCAGCCACTGTCTTGTGTCACTAACCTGCATCCTCTGTGAGAAACCGGAGGGTATTCTCCTGAGTAGACCTCGAGAATCCCTTATTCAGGTGGCCAGAGAAGGGCTGGTGCTCTGTCCTACTAACCACCAACCCTGTTTCCCCTCGCCCACCGCAAATGGATTTTTTACCAGCAGACTTACATGCATCCTAATTAATGCCAGATCAGTCATCAAAAACTGCCACAGCACTACAAAACCATTATATTAAAAAAAGACAGTCACAAGGGGGCACGGATGGGGTGGTGTTCAAACAGTTAGGATGCATGCTGAGCAGTCGAAAAGCAGAGCTTCAGGGTATATCAGGGACCTAATATCTTCTGACGGTCCTGACATTCTTTTCATCACAGAAACCTGGTTCTCCAAGGACTTCGCACGTATTGCGCACAAGGCCTTTCCTCCAGACTACACTCTCATCATGCACAACAGAACCAGCAGGGCAGGCGGGATTGCCGTCCTGCACAAATCACACCTCAATATCTCACACTCCGAGGAACAAGCCTGCAATGCAGAATGCAGCTCTCTCCTAGCTACAATAGAAAGTTTGCTGATACCCTCGCAACTAACTAGAAGCCATCCTGGTGACCCACCCCTCCCTCACCATGTTAGGAGATCTGAACATATGGTTCAATGTTCTGCATAACCCCAAAAAATGATCACTCCTGGACAACATGGAGTACCTCCACATGACTTAACTGGTATCAGGTGCCACACACCCCACATGACATACCCTAGATACAACCTTCAGCTCTTCCAATCTGATTTTCACCTCCCCGCCCCATTCCGTAATCTGGATGGACCACGCAGCCATATTCACGCTATCGACAGCAATTCCTCCTCCCCGCTTGACTATCTCTGGACCGTCCACCCACATTCCACTGTGGAACAAGGTCATAGTAACTATGGACCTGGCTGACTCCCTGCTTTCCTTCCTACCCAATATCCCTCTCGACGGAGGTCCGCCCTCCATCAGCCATTTTGACCAATGGCTCTCAAATGACCTCAGATCACTCACCCGCATCAGATTCTCTTCCCGCAGACAAGACCCGTCCCCCAGATGGTTCATCCATCTCTCAGATCCCTCAAAACATAAAACCATGCCCTGGAATGAAGATGGTGTGCTGACCCATTAACCCAGAATAGAGCTGCATATGCCTGTCAGATCAAAGCTACTAGGCAGAAATCCGGAAAGGCCAAAAAATCATTCTACTGGAACAGAATTCCTAATGCCCATAACCCCAGCAGGGAACTCCACAAGAGCATCTCAGAATTCAAGGCTGCTCCCTGCACTCCCCCACCAAACTCCAAAGCACTCTGTGATGCCCTCTCAGACCACTTCCACAACATAGCAGTGGAAAGAAACAACACCAGTGGAGCAAAGCAAGAAGCGCTCCTGCCCCAATTGCCTACACCCTCGTCTGACCTCACAGACCCTCCCTCCACCCGTCCTATCTTCTCCTTCTCTCCCATCTCACCACCTGAATTCCTAAAGCTACTTGCCAGCAGCCATCGTCAGGATTCCCGTGCCGTCCTGCTCTCCTAAAAGACATCCGTTCTTTAACCTGCGCAGGCAGCATCACAAGATCTAATATTAACTATTCTCTAACTTCAAGCACTTTCCCAGTAGCTTTCAAAACATCCCACATCAAACCCCCGCTCAAAGAAATCCTCCCTTGACTCCCTCCTACAGCCAACTACAGACCTATCTCTAGCAACTGTTATATAGCCAAACTAATTGACCAACCTGCCTACTCCCATCTTTGCCTTTTCACCGAATCAAACCTCCCCCTCAAGCGCACCAAGACCAGCTTCAGACCACTACGAGGAACTGAATCAACCCTAGTCTCCATCTGGGATGACCTCGAAAGAACCGGCAAGGCATCACAGTCAAAAAACAAGGGACTGCCAGCCTCCATTAAGGGGTTGGCCCATGCGGCAGCAGTACCTCCCAGATGGGGCAAAACAAAAGCCACCTTGGTGGCAGCATCCTGAAAGAAGTTCGGTCGACACAAGAAATGTAACCTGCATTGATTCATGAAAGAACAGTAATGCTTGGGGTCACCATGGAATCGCTCAGGTGGAGCCAAGGGAAACTGAGAGAAGAGGCAAACAGGTGGCGGAGTGGGTGGTGGGGTCTGAGCCATATCTACAGCCCATCTGGGCTCCAGCCTGCAACCCTTCGATCTGTCCCTGTGTGGCGGCATGGATAGAAACCATATACGCACAGAGTTCGGCCATCATTTGCATGTGTGACTGGGAGGCAGCATGAGCTGCTGCCATGTCCGTGCAGAGTTCTGCCACCATCTGCATGAGGACCGTGAGTGTCTCACTGGTGTCCATATTGTTTAAGGCTTCGATTATGTCAAATATGTCAGAATTCTGCCTTGAGTACCAGAGAATAACTGGATAAGTTGCCCACGTAGTATAGGCGAGGAATTCTCCTAAACAATGTAACTCTCTGGGTGAAGATACACGCAGAGGGGTCAATTGGCCGAGAGATGAAGGACACCAGTGGGAACCAGGTAACGTCGGCCAGAAATGGATTACAGCAGCCGTGGTCGGGATACTGTAGAAAAACAGGACTGTTATGCTATGATCATACGAACAACCAAATACTGACACTAGTACTCTAGCTAACCTGCTGTGAGGAATCCTGATTCTGGAGAAGTGATTTTAGGGCCGTTGGTACCAGGCCAGAGAGGAGAAAAGGAACAGGTGGTTCCTCTCTAGGAGACAGAGAAACAGGGCTTAATATGGCAAGATTATACCTGAGAAAAAAAGAGACAGTAATGAAGGCAGAACACTTACCGCTGGGTCTGATGTTAATGCTCCTGTAGTCACCGTCCCTTGGTGTGTATTGCCAGAGTAACCTGTTCCGATGGCACAAGGACGCCTAGGACGGGTTGGAATAGTCTCTATTCCCAGAATCCACCTCTCCCAAAGAAACGCGGATGCCTACGACCTAGTAGCGCCAGGGGTAGAAGTCCAAAAGTTCCTGGGCTGAGACAGCAATACATGGAAGGAGATGGATGACAGATGAATCCATTGAATGGAGCGGGTAGGTGAAGTAGAGAAGTCGATATACCAATCCTGAGTCGGTTTCCGTGCGGGCGGTGGCAGGACAAGACGTGAGGCAGAATGCAGGACAAGGTTCTTTCTGGGTTCATTAACCAGGCGAGGTAGAACAGCAGCAGAATCGGTAGGCGAGTAGCAGGTCAAGTAGCAGTCCGGGTCTGACAACGTTCTGGAGAAGACAGAGGCAAAATCAGAAGGCTGGTGGCAAGCCGAGTAGCAGTCCAAGTTCGTTATCGTGGGAAGGACAAGGTTTTCAAGAGGCAAGGTACAAAGCAAGAGGCAAGGAAGGAACAAGGAAACAGGGTCAATGATAAGGGCAAGGCAAAAGTAGCAAATGGATTTAGGAACACAAACCCGGAAGCTAAATACTTTATTGTACCCACCCCCAAATGTGTTGTATGCTCTCATGTAACGGGTGCCAGAGTCGCCATGGCAACCTCCACGTATTATGCCAATTGTAACAAAGGTGAGGAGGCAGGGCCAAGGATGACAGCCGATGGGTCTACTGCCATGGTAACAAGTGGGGAACAATAGATGTCGTACGATGGTGCTTGATGCCCCGGCATTGTCTGTTGCAACCTGAAGACCGGGATAAGACGTGACGTGTCCTCTTTGAGTAGAGGGAATCCTGACACCCCCTTCTGCCTTGGAGACGCAGTCTTCACCTCACTGGTGGAGGACTTTGGAATGATCAACTCTCCCAACAGGTCCAATGATTCTTCCTCAGGCTTATGTTTAAGAGGGAATCAAAGATATGGTGGGAATCTCCATTGGACTAAAGCTAGCCTGTGTTTCGGGTCTAATCTCTGTTCTTGCAATAAGTAGACTTTGCCGTCCCACATCAAACCAAAAATGTTTTGTGCTACAGGAAGTGGAGGGGACAGGAAGGAACGATAGAGGCAGAGAGAATGAAGATGGTGGAACCTTCCTCCAACTCTACAGAGCTCCCTCTGTCTACACTAACCCTGCCCCCTTCCCTTTTCAGTAGGATCAAAGGCCTTTTGAAAATGCAGCTTATATTGTGAGATTATTCTGGCCCCCGAGCAGTACACTCATAATTATAGGTTTTGGTACAGGAGTTCATGTCTTAATTGCAGCCCCTGCACTGCAGAGACCTTGCTGTCAATGCAGCAGTCAAATGGGCACCTGTGTCCTCTGGGCCTGCTCTGTGCCACTGGTAGAGCATGCTCTACACATCAGGATACTGATGCAGCAGGGCACGGGTACACACTATGCTTTTGCCTTAGTGCTTATGAAAGGGGAATCTGATTAGCAACTTACCCTTTCTCAGATGGAATTACCTGCATCTTTTTTTATTAAATTAATAAAAATCAAAAGAGTCAGGGCTTCTACACCAATGTCCAAATGGCAATCCGTCAAAGTTGGTAAATCATGTTCACACTGGACTGTATCGCTTTTATGTTGCCTGTCTTGATTACTTTGCAGTATTCGCTGCCAGCTGGAACATTTGACAGACATTAGGAACTAAATTATATTTCATGTGTTGAAAGCATCTAGAGGTAAAACTCTATAGTGTACCTTGGACACGAGGATGTTGGCTGGAGAGCAAAGCATCTCCTAGCCAAAACTAAAGTGGTCACTGAGTGTTAGCCACTCATGAGCCAAACAGGTGAGAGTTTCTTGGGTCTCTCTGGATGCTAATGGAATGCTATGGCTAACTATAGGAACACAGTAGCACCTTTGGCAGCCTTAATGGCCCAGAGGCTACCTAAAAGGCTGCATCAAGTTCCGATGTTTCGTGCCACAGAACCCACATTCTCCATAACTGCTGCAGTCGTTATGCATGCCTTGAAGGCCACCCTTGCTCTCTACTTCTTGGCAATGACAAACGCTTCTACCTTCATGGCAATATGCCTGTTGCTGGGTAGTCTGGGGTCCCGTTCCCTCAATGTTCAGCAGATTCAGGTCCTGTGTGCTGATTTTGTATGGAAAGATGGCGCCAAACACAAATACAAGCATTGCCTCTTTATTTTCTGCATAAGCAAGCCATTAGCATCTTTCGGAGTAAATTTACAAATGCATTATTCTCTAATCTGTACATGAATGGGACACTTAAGCAGAGAAAGGATCACCATCTTCCTCCTCTCCTTTGCCACAAATAAGCAGGAGTTCTACATAACTGGTTAATTTCTGCTTCTCAGCCCAGGGTTCTTACTGGTTTTGGGTCCACTTTACTAGACTCTGCCTGTCCCCCTCATAGCTTCCTGGCTACAGTTCTCTGTTCTTCAACATGAACACATGTTATCTCTCTCTCTTTTCGATCCAACCTATGGGCCTCATTACACGGTAGGCGGTAGGGATTTAACGTTACCGGTAATGGAATACCGGTAACGTTAAATCCCCATGCGGATCACGACCCGGCTCACCGCCATTAGCGGCACCGCTAAGTAGGCTGCCACTAATAGCGGCCAGTCCGCGTGCGCGCGACCCACCATCCCGTAAATAGCGCCATGCCGCCAATAGCACACTATCACGAGTCAAGCGGCCATGCTAATAGCGGCATGGTAAAGCACCTAAAACCCCTTACCGCCATGGCGCTAATACCGCCATTGCGAACCACCCTTTAAGAGAACTGAGCAGTGTTCCCACCTGCCACAGGTGGACAAAATCAGAACAGGTGGAGGCAATGGAGACTGTGGCAGCTCAAAAGGAGCACACCACACCCGTTCCCCCACCCCTTCCCACACCAAGATGGTTCCAATATTGGCAGCATTACATGGCCTGGAGGACCTCATTGCAGTGCAGCTGCAACAACAACAGGCAGCACAAAGGAGACTCAGAAGGAGGAGGAGGAGGGCAAGACAGGCGCAGCAAGCACCACCACGGCACCCAATCATACCACAGAGGCACCCACCAATCCCCAGGATCAGAGCCAGTCCATTTAACCTAACCCCTGAGCAGATACACTCCCTGTACCGTTTGGACAGGGCTACCATCACCAGCATCGTGGACATGATCCACGACGACATTGTGAGCCCCATAAACATCAGCATCCCCCCGCTACTGAAGGTGGTGAGTGTGCTGCACTTCCTGGCCACAGGCACCTACCAGCATACAGTGGGACAGATGCATGGCATCTCACAACCAGTATTCTCCCGCACGCTGAACCAGGTACTCAATTCCCTCCTGAAGCATGCACCTGAACACATATCCATGCCACGGACTGCCCAGGAGATTGCAAACACAAAAGTTGGCTTCTATTCACTGGCAGGCATCCCAAGTTGCATCGGGGCCATCGACTGTACCCATGTGGAATTGGCGGTCCCACATCAAAATGAAGTAGTCTACCGAAACAGGAAGCAATTCCACTCTATCAATGTCCAAATGGTATGTGACGCCCACAAGATAATCACACATTGCTGTGCACGATTTCCCGGATCAACCCATGATTCCATGGTCCTGCGGAACTCAACTATCCCACGCTACATGGAGCAACACACCGGACAACGTTCGTGGCTACTTGGTGAGTATCAGGGCAAGCACATGGCAATGTGACTGGGGGGTGGAGAGATACGTACTCCAACTGGGTGCTAAGGGGGGGAGAGATACGTACTCCAACTGGGTGTGAAGGGGGGAGAGATACGTACTCCAACTGGGTGTGAAGGGGGGGAGAGATACGTACTCCAACTGGGTGTGAAGGGGGGGAGAGATACGTCCTCCAACTGGGTGTGAAGGGGGGGAGAGATACGTACTCCAACTGGGTGTGAAGGGGGGGAGAGAGATACGTACTCCAACTGGGTGTGAAGGGGGGGAGGAGAGATACGTTCTCCAACTGGGTGTGAAGGGGGGGAGAGATACGTACTCCAACTGGGTGTAGCCTGTCGTATGTGGGCAAAATGCACATACAGATGTACGGCAATGTCCATCTGGGAAGGTGGCAACGTACTTGAGATGAACCGACATGCAAGTATAGGCTACACAACACAGATGACATTCCAGGTCTAGTAACATTAAACATCCATCCACATACAAATTGCACAACATTCCACGCCACAAAATACAAAAATTCCACACATGCCATCAAGATTGCATCCTGAATTAGTCCAGCACAACATCAATAATACAATGTGCCCTATAATGCATGCAAAGGGATCACCACTAGTCATAGCATTCCCCCACGCACCTATTCCAACACTGAAGAGATGCCTCTCTGCATGGCAACATCAATGTTGGAATGGCAGTACACCAGCAGTGTGGAAACATATCTGCCTGGGCCCAGGGACACCGAAGACCTCGCATCAGCCAGGACATGTCAATTACTGTTTGAGGCATCAATGTGGCATGTCTACTTGCAGGGTCAACCTCCCCCTTGCACGTTGCTGTCACCCAGACCATCTGCGTGTATGCTGTCAATTGTGTACTTGAATCACAATGCAATATCAATTTGTGTGATATGAACAGGCCGCTCTTGAGGTGAACAGTAACAGGACCCCGTTCCTTCCCCCACACAGGTGATGCGGGCTATCCCCTGAAGACCTGGCTCCTCACACCTGTACGGAACCCACAGAACAGGCACGAGGAGGAATACAATCGTGCACATACCTGTACCCGCATCGTGATCGAGCAGACTTTTGGCCTTTTGAAATCACGGTTTAGGTGCATTAGCAGGTCTGGCAGTGCTCTCCTGTATGGACATGAGAAGGTGGGCAAGATCACCACGGTATGTGTCATGCTGCACAATATGTGTATCAGACGGAATGTGCCACTGCCCCCTGAGGTTGAAATGGAAACACCTGATGAGGATGATGATGGTGATGAGGACGGAGGTGAAGGGGATGCAGGTCTTGCATGAGGGGATGGGCAGGAGGGACATGCTGTGAGACAGCATCTGATCAACTAAATATTCTGAGGAACATGTTTACGTACTGTCACATGGATATGGGTATCAATGCACTGCTGTATGTTTGGGAGCACGCAATGGACCCTGTCGCCAATAAAGTACACATACACAATGAAGATGTCCAAGCCTGTGTTTTGATCATAAACCAGTGTATTGAGAAACAGAAAGGTGTAGAAGTGCAAGTAACAAAACATCCCACCACCCTACCCCCACCCCCCACAACAGACCCATAACACCCTACCCCCCACCCCCCACAACAGACCCATAACACCCTACCCCCCACCCCCACAACAGACCCATAACACCCTACCCCCCACCCCCCACAACAGACCCATAACACCCTACCCCCCACCCCCCATCAACAGTCCCTCATGTGTCTGGCATGTTTGCCCTGACCAATGCACACAGAGGAATCTCCATTGGCACCCTATTTGCCATTGTCTTTGGCAGCATCTTGGGGACGGTCAGTCGTGCGCCTGGTGGTGCGTGTAGAACGCCGGAGGGGGCTTGTCTGTCTCGACCCCGAAGATGATGATGGGGCAGACTGGGCTGGCTGTGAAAAGTGGTGGTCCATGGTGTCGGCCATGCGAACAAGGACCTCCCTGAGCATCGCTATCTCGTTGCATAGCCTGTCGGTGTTTGCATCCATTCTCTCAGTGGAGTGCCTCACCGTTTCCACAATGTTCGCCCTGAGTCGGGAAGCCTCCTCTACATGCTGGCCAACCAGCACAGTCAGCTCATGTTGTCGCTCCAGGATGGTGGTCAGTTGGGGGGTAGTGCTGGGTGACCGTGCACTGGATGCTGTGCCCTCTGATGCACCCACTGCAGCAGGTGACAGTAACATGGGGGACATAATTGCTGGGTAGCTGTCCTCAACAGTCACATCAGACCCAGGGGTCTGGGTTGGGGCTGGCTTTGGAGTTCTAGGGGGGCTTGGGGTGTGCATCACCATAGGCTCCACTGGGGTGTCCTCCGGATCGGATAGGGGGGCAGTGGCGGCTGCCTCACCAGCGGAGCTAGCCGCAGCTGATGGTGGGCCCTCAGTGGCTGGCATTGGTGCAAGTGGGTTCTCCACCGGTGGTGGGGGTGCAGTTTCTGGTGCAGCTACTACTGCCCTGGCAGTGGCACTGTGGCAATGTTTTCTGCTTGTCAGGTGTGGCCTTCCCCCCTTGCCCCTGGATGTTGTTGGGGTGTTCTCCGGCTCCTGTGCCCTTGACCTCTTGCACGTAGCTGGTGCCTGGGATGCATCAGTGGCATCCTCACCATCTGTATGTGAGCCTTGTCAGGGACGAGAAGGGGGATGGCATTGGTTGCGTTTCAATATACTTAATGCAGATTACATAAATGATGCAGTTGTGGCCATTGGGACTTAGTAGTTGTGGATGCAGGTGATGTGCCAGTTCAGTGCCTCATCCATGCATGGTTGTGTTTGGAACTTGTCTCTGGTGATGTGTGCATGTGTGTGTGTTTGGGTCTCACATTGACATGGTGAGGGATGGATGCATGTGTGGATGCATGAGAGGAGTCTGTGCTCACATACGGGGGGGACAGTACATTCACATCGCATCCTGTCATGTGTACACAGTGGTACCCACGCCGAACTCCATGCTGCCCACTCCTTCAATGGATTCAACGGCAATCAGGTTGGAACATGTCTCCTCCCATTCCTTCATTCGGATAGGTGAACCATCTCCACCGGCACTGGCAATGCAATGGTTTTCAGCCAGGATGCCCCTCACCCGCAGTCTGAGGTGGTCCCACCTCTTCCTGCATTCGCGCACAGTGCGCGTGCTGGTGCCCACAGCACTGACTTTGACAGCTACCTCCTCCCAGATGGCTTTTTTTTTTCAATAAGTTTGGGCGGTGCATGTCATTAGCAAACACTACCTCGGCATTCTCAGCAAGGGTCTGTGTTAGCATGTTCAGTTCCTCAGGCGTATATTTCTCCTTGCGCTGCCTGTCGGAGGTTTTTTTTAGTGCCTTGGGCATGATGCAGGTGTCCCAGATGATTTTGCACTGCTCACAACTCGAAACAGGTCCTGGGGGCAGAGGATGGCAATGGATTGTGTTTTTAAAGATGGCCGCCATGCTCTTTCCCGTTCCTGTGCGATGACGCTATTTCCGGTTCCGCAATTTAACTGTCACCGCTAATAGCGGTGACCGCTATTTGCATGTAGCGCGAGGGCGGAGGTGCTATCTGCACTTTCGTGGAAGCCGGTAAGAGACTTTTAGGGGACTTTACCAGCATGGCGGCAGGGTCATTAACGGCATGGCGCTATGCTTGTGTCCGCATACTCGTGATCGTGCGCTATTAGCGCCCTCTTGCGAGGGCGGACACGTTAATAGCGCCATGCCACTAATTTGCGGTTTTTACCGCACAACGTGTAATGAGGCCCTATGTGTTGTCATCATATACCCAAGCCCACATAGCATTACTGGCTTCAGTATGCATAGTTCACATACTGACATGCCTGACAGGTGCTGGAACCGGCTTTGGATCTTCATCCAAACCATTTGCTTTGTCATGGTGATGCCTGTTTCATAACTCCCCCCCACCCTCATTGCCAGGTGTATGTGGGGGTCGGGGGGAGGGTGATGTCAAGTAACACTCTGCCTTGCACTGACCCCACAGTCTCTGTGATCTAAGCAGTCTTCATTCCCATTCCCAGGTTGTCCTGTTATCCCCTCCTTGACAGCCACAAACATTTCCCACTTTCATGGAGGGATGTCTTTTTAGGGGACGTCTGCAGTTCTTTTGCCTGAATGCTCTTCAGAGGATCCAGGTCTCATGCTCTGGCTTTATAAGGAAAATATGCCACAGCAGGCAAGGCGAGGACTTGGCGAGGACTTGATGTCTCCACTTTTCAATGTGTGTTATTAAAGTTCCATAAATTCGCAAAAGATGAATACCAGTGAAGATGTGTCTGCCTACATATTTAATAGATTTCTTTTTAATTTCGAGAACAAGTGAGCATTTTAAAAATTCATAAAACATACTTTTAGATTAAAAGACAGACATGCTGCTACACATTTATAAAAAGTATTACATGGCTAGAGGATTATCTTGTAGAAGATGAGAAAAGTTTCCTATTTTTGGAGAAGACAAATATGCGACCACAAGTGACTGGAGCACAATAAGTGCGTACTGTCCTCTGAGTCGTGATTTATAGATGTCAATAAACAACATTGAAAGTTGATTCAACAAATGCTCAGGAGCTTAGAGAGAGGGCAACAAGAAAGGGGGGGGTGGTGAAAGAAAAAGTGAGATCCCAGTAAGTGGGAACTATCTCGTGGAGGTTTTGGGATCTCATCACACCTTAGATGCAGAACAACACTTCTGAACTAATCGCACACTAGATGTATGTCTACATGCGCAGGCAGTGCAGGGAACTATTTCTATCTTGCATGACAGACATTGCCACCATTTCAAGTAAGATGAGCCTTGCAATCGTTTCTGGCATTAAGCGATAGCTCTGAAACCCAGGCTCGCTGCAGAGGTAAGTGTGCCACTGAAATCACAATCAACATTTAAAGAGTTAAACATTAAGTGGTCTTAACTTTGTATGTAATTGTCCAGCCATACATTGCATATTACAGAGACCACAAGCCACACTTTGATAGGATTGATAATAAACTCTGAGGAATGAGTTATAATAAAATGTTCTCACAAGTTAAATAAGATTAGTCAGAGCGAAGAGGGGACGTGTGCGCGCTGTTCCTGCTGTGACATAAGCAGGGGCGGGGCCAGCCACAACATTTTGGGGGGTCTAGATGGTAGTCATGAAAGCTGGTAGTGAGTGGGGCCATTAAACCCTTTGCACTGTTGACCCCAACCCCGAGCCCAGGAGGCTGAATAGATATTACGCCTTCCTTTGGCACATTAAATGCATCTTTCACCCCAACTCACTGGCGTGTAGGCATATTGTGTAACAAGTGAGTCCTCGAGATAATGTAGTAGGGCACACCCTAAGGGGAGCCTAAAGAGGGAACTGGGGATGTTCTGCCTTTGGCCAAATTCGTAGGAGCTACTAAGCGTAGCGAGAGAGAGTGAACCAACCAAGGTGGGTTCGGAGGGGTTCCCCCCAGGGGCATCATTTGGTGGTAGCCAGGCATCACACCTGCGAACCCTGAGGTCTCTCTCTCTAATCCTAAATAAAAATGTACACTTTTTTTTAAATTGAAGCTCCTGGGCTGTGGTCAGCACCATGTGGCTCTTTGTTTCTGGAGTGGTTGGCTTTCCTGTTCAGGCCTCTTAAAAAAAACTGGGGTTCCACAAGTGTGACAAGCAGTGACCCTTTCTGGAATTCTATACAGTAATCGCTAGACTCCTTAAAGGTTTATTTCAGGCACCCTTCAGGGGGTGAGTCACTGATTTAGTCTGTTATTAAACACCTCAAATTCACAATGCAGACAAAATCGTCCAAGAAGCATTTAGAGTAGAATAAACATCCATTCTGGACTATATATTTAGCTTTTTGCAAGTTGTAGTTATAGCATGTTTTTTTCTGCTGTTGTCTCTGTTACGATCATCACAAGACATTCCATCTCGGTGTCCTCGGTTACGATCAAAATCCTTGTGCCTAAAAGCTTGTCTACAGTTTAGAAATGTTTGACCATATCACATAAAGTGGCTCTTGATTTAATTGTACCACAATTAATGCTTTGTTGTAATGTGTCTATCTTTCCTATCTCCATGGCATGCTGTTCAGGATGTTTGTTTGCATGCATGATGTAACGAGTGCCTAGAGTACGGAATGACGTGTGACTGCGCTTCTTTCCTGCGCTACTCTAAATCCTTTAATATACAGTTATGAACCCTCCCAATGGTGTGTATTTTGCCAACCCTTGAAGCCTGAAAAGTAGATCCACGCAGTCTTGACATGTGGCCAACCTTGCACCAGACCTGCAGATGAACTGGCCTGTTATTAAATCTCAGTTACCAGTTTAATGGTATCCACTACAGAGTGTAATTTGCTTTCAGACTTTGAGAACATTCAGACATGTAATTGCTCATTTTACTGTAGCCGGTAAAATAGCTATGGCTGGTAACATAGCTCAGTGGGTTGAGTGCTCACTGCTGCAATGTGTGTGTGTGTGTGATTTGCAGGTTGCAGGTTTGAATCTCGGCAAGGCCAACTAGCCTTTCATCCTTCTAAGGTTGATAAATGACTATAAACACAGGTTGGGTGATATTGTGTGTGTGTGTGTGTATGTGTATATATATATATATATTCAGAAAAAGAAAATGTTAACGGGACGTTATGGTTAAGTTGCGCTACTAAAAACCTATGAAATTCAGTGATAAAAAAGTTTGTTAAAGGGACGTTATGGTTCCAAGTAAAACTGAAAACCCCCTGAAATTCGCCAGTTATGTTAAACTAAGCAACCATATCTCTTGCCACCACCGTGCACTGCTAAGACTAACACCCAGGACATCAAAGATGACATCACAAATGTCTTGGATGACATCACTGATGACATCACATGTGCATTTACTTTTTATGAAAAGTCTGTACAAGGATTTCTTATTGTAATGTTGATAAAAAAGTGTCAAGGATCATTGGAATAAATATCAAAAGGTACGTAGTGAGTTAAGCAATGCATTGATACATATAGCATTCTATTATGAAGTTCCTTAGAGTAAAACATTGTGTGAAGCATCCATGATGGAGGTGCAATATTAATAATCTTGCCATGTTGAATAGTAAAATGATAAATGCTTTCTTATTACAGTTTTGCCTACTGTGAAACATTTAATAAGTAGCTAATAACACCCCCTAACTACATAATTACATTATTGCAAACAAAATACAAACAGACAACAACACATACAAATATGAGCATATACAGTGAAAATGAAATAAACAATAATACAGCAGCAATACCAGACAATCTTCATAATCTAACTGATTATCTTCATTCTCAGAAATGATTGCTCTGCTTGAAAGCTACTACTTACCGATGTATAACTATCACATAATGTGACTGGACTCTAAGGAAAGTAGTGTGAGTACAATGTATACAAATATGAACATATCCAGGGAAAGTACAGTAATAAAAAAAACAGCTGAACTATAAAAAAAGTGTTGATAACCTTACTGATCATCTTCATACATAGAAAGCATTGCTGTCTTCCAAGTCTCTGTTTTCCCCTATGTATATGTTTCATATGCTGTGAGTGAACTCAAAGTGAATTACTGTAAGAACATATTTGAAGTATAAGTATATAAATATAGTATTTTTTGAATTTTTAGTTCCTGACTGTCACTGGCCTACATATTTTAGTAAAGGAAAAAAGAGGGAGCCAAAAATGTGATGTCAGCACTGATGTAATCAATGACATTTGTGATGTCATCTTTGATGTCCTGGGTGTTAGTCTGAGAAGTGCACGGTGGTGGCGCGAGTTATGGTTGCTTAGCTTACCATAACTGGTGAATTTCTGGGGTTTTTCGGTTTTCCTTGGAATCATAACGTCTCTTTAACAAAGTTTTTTCACTGAATTTCAGAGGTTTTTAGTAGCGCAACTTAACCATAACGTCCCATTAACAAAGTTTTTTTTTACTGAATTTCATAGGTTTTTAGTAGCGCAACTTAACCATAACGTGACATGAGTGAAAACAGTGATACTAATGGTAGACACAACACTTTTCTATATAAACCAATTATTACCCATTACTTTATGTGCACTTACCAATTTTTTTTAAACACACCATACAGACATTAAAAATAATACAGAAACAGAGACCTTAGAAAATCATCTGCAGCGAATGGAGCAAGAAATGGCTCTATTAAACGGATAGTGTGCTCAGAAATATTATTGTCCCGAGGGGTCGGGCATGTGTTTCCAAAGATACGTTGATCGAGCGTACAAACATTTCCTATACACCTTACTGTAGTTTTCCTCTTTCTTACACATGCAAAATCAGGCAGCAGAGCGCGGCCATCTTGTGATAATCTTATCCATTGCCGCATCGGCCAAGGTGGACTGTCCTGGCGGCACTAATCCATATGCCCCGCCCCTGAGGCTGACATCACCAAACCTAGTGATACTCTCCGTCTATCTCCAGGATGTTAATGGGCAGCGTAGCCAAATGCACCCAGTTATCACCCACGTGATAACGTCAGTTGACGCAGAACCCAGAATATCAACACACATCATCTCACAGCACAGCGCATCCCAATTTTGAATATAAAACCATACATTTAAAGGAAATAGCAAAACTGTGCAATTTTTAAAGTACTTTTATTTCACAATAAACGCTCCGGGAACATCCGGCGATTGTCATATTCAAACACATGCGTAATTTTATTCTTCGTTCTCGATCCACAAATGTTTACCGTGAGTCACACAGTGTTCCTTTTGGGTATAAAAAGCGCATTGGACACACTGTGAATCGCAAGGCTATGGCATCAGCTTGGCGCTAGGCCACCATAAACAATGTCAGGTTGCTCCTTATCACTGGTACCGCATAAGGGCATATCGGCCCGTGGCGATCGTACCAAAAAAAGAGTCATTGGTATGCAGCCATTCAGGTGTATCTGCAGCTGCCGGTTGAAAAACCTGTCAGTTGGTATCTGGAATGGATGACAATCGCAGAAAGGCAGGATGTAGCTGTTTACAAAACGATAACAGAAATGTGTCTCAGTAGCTGATCTTTAGTACAGTTTATCATTTTATCCATTAATTCGGCCCTGTGTTAAAAACAATGATGAACACGGACGTCAAAACAATGGGAAAACAGAGAAAACAACATGGAAAGTAGTCTACAATTTGCTTCAGAGGTTAGTGCTATGGAGTATGTTGAACTCGAAATGGGATGCGGACGCTGACACTACAATCAGGGAGCAAGCTAAGGGAAAGAAGAACACATAGACGGAATTTTAATTAAATATTAGCGTTGAATTATGCGTTTGTAGAATGTGGGGGAACCCACTAGTGGACTACACGCATCTCGATACTGAACTGCCCATGTGGGCGGGACAAAGGCCACTACACACACAGGTTGTATTTGCGTGTCATTGCAATATGACACAAACAACAACAGAGTACAATGTAAGGCAGCAATAACGGTCAGCGAATGATAAATTGACTCGTTGGTCTATAAAATCGTCAAAAGTAAAACTTACATAATATTTGGCATTTCCATTCTCTTGGCGTAACGCTCACACTCCGTTCAGGGCAACACATTTTCATAAACTGAAATTACATGTTCCTTTGACCAGTTTTGGAATGGTGAACCTTATCATATTTGACAGTGTTACATCCCTCCCTTCATGCATTCCTTTTGGAATCTTAGCTTTGGTTCAAGGTCAAAAAACAATTGAACCTTATACTGTGTATGATGCGTGGGTTTCCTCAGCTCGGAAGAAAAAATTAAACGGCGCTGACCTTCACTCACAATGGCATCCAATAGCCCTTCAGACCGTAGTGCATTCGAAATATTTTTTTCCTACTATTTACCAATGCGGGTGACATTTCTACGGATTTACTTTGTTCCTATAGAGAACTTCGCACTCTCCCAGAGACTCCCACAGGCAGGCCACACCACCTGTCAGCTCAGCCCATCTCCTCTTCACACGCCAAATCACGTGAACTTTTTCGCAAGGAGCAAATCTCGAGCCCTGACAAAATGTGCTCGTACGAGAATGTCCTATAATGTGGACACGTGTGTTTGTACTAACCCCCTTTGTGTCACTAGTGAGGTGAACAGTGTGGGGGTCTTGCCACCTTACAAATACAGACACATATTAAATATGTAACAGTAATGTCTGGATTCCCCTAGTAACTTAGGATAGGACCCAAAGTTACGTAAATATACAAAAAACAAGGGGAATCCTGGGAGACTCTCTGCCAGCCATTAGTTCTGGGTGCGAGAGCCTTACCCAGATTCTTTAGCTCACTATCTTTCACAGAGGACAAATATCCTAATCATATCACTCTTTGCCCTGCCCAGAGGCAGTCCAGCACCGAAAAGCTAGGCAATTGTACTCTTAACAAGAGTACCAACAGCAACCCCAGACATGTGTTTCGGTCTGGTTGCACCTCATCAGTAGGGTGGAGCTGTGCCTCTTTAATAATAGTGACCAAGAGGTCAACGTCTGGTGTCCCCTAGTAGCTTAGGGTGAGTCCCAAAGTTACTTAAATATGCAAAAAACAAGGGATGTCCTGGGATTGCTATTGGTACTCTTCTTCAGAGGAAAATTGCCTTGCATTTCGGTGCAGGACAAAGACTGATATGTTTGGGATAGTTCTTCTCTGTGGAAGATAGTGAGATGAAGACTCTGGGTAAGTCTCTCGTAACTAGGGCTATTGTCTAGCTGAGGGACTCCCAGGACCCTGCTTGGTAATTTGTATTAAAAAGCTGCATACAACCACAAAAAATTGTCAGTCTAGAAAAATGGATACCTCTCATATGTGACTGCAAACCTATTTTGATGGCCATAGGCCAACCGTCTCATGGACGAGATGACAGAATATAGGTTTCCGAGTTTGCCAATGAATGGCCATTTTGATGTAACAAGAATCGCCATTTTGTTTTCTAACCATTGCTCATTGCTTTATGTTCTTATTGCTTTGCAGTACATTTTCTGCTTACACTGCTCGACTGTAAAACATTGTTGTCTGCACGTAAAAGGACAGGGCCGCAGGGCCGCGAGGATAACAAGAGCTTGTTGAAACACAATGTAGGCAGCGCCAGGAAGAATGCCCGGCTCCCTCCCGAATGTAGCCTTGAAGCAGAGCTGCAGGGCATTTAATCATTTCGCAGCTGCCAGCCAGTCTCGTTATATGGTAGGAAATGTTAGAATAAAGCAGCTAAAGGCTTGAATTATGCTCTTCTTACGGCCCCCCTTTGCTGAGCTCCGTTAGAGCGTGTCGGCTCCCAGGACACGAATAGCACCTCATAGATAGCAAGGTCTGGAATGCAACTCTCCCCCGTATGTTGCCCGCTTCCAGGAACAGAAGAGCTGTGTTCTGTTCAACAACTGAAAGATCCCTCCGAACTCACAAAAATTGCAAATTGTTACTAGAATAGATGTTTGAAGGTGTCATGGTTGTCGAAAGTGTCCATCATCACACCAAGCTCAAAGAAACCCAATAAAGGGGGGTGTTAAACATGTCACAGCTGATGGTTTGTTATGCATTTTGTATATATGTAACTGATGTACGTAATTCACTCTCTTGCGTCCCTCGAGGTCTAGAGATACACGTCGCGGGGTGTGAGACCGAGTTGGCCAAATGAGACTTTTGCTTTGCAATAAACCCTAGCTTTGGGAATACAACCTTGTGTCTGGCGTATCTATCGTGTCTGGTGACTCGCCTTGTTTCCATAGATGTAAGGGACCCCTAAGCGCCCCTTTCAAGATTGCGCCCAAATAGGGACCCTGCCCCACTTATTCCATTGAATACATTGTAATTGAGTAAGGCGGAGAACGGCGAGGACGGGACGATCGAGCCGGGATCAAGAGGTGTTTGGGGCGCCCTGTAGAAGTGATGAGAGACTCCTTTGCAGATCTGCACACATCTGATCCCTGATCGACGTGCCTGGCTAGAGAACAAGGAGGCGAGGGTCCCGAAATGAGGCGGAAGCCAAGAAACGCAGACACAATGTCATTTGGTGCGTCAGTATACAGACGACTTGATTTATCAGGTGTGTCATTCCCCGATTCAAAGTAATCCTGATATTGGTTGAGAGTTGACTTTGCAAAATCAAACGCCCTAGGTAAGGTTGATTAACCAGGGGGAAGGTTGAAACATGCCTGGGGTATTGTCCACCGTAGCAGGGTTTTTCCTCCGTGGTAGACAATGTTTGGAAGATGGCCAAATTATACCACCTGGGGGAACGCCAGCGTATGAGATGTATGTGAAGTATGGTGTGGGTGCGATAATATTCTGTGAGACTTGGCATAGGCAAACCAGAAAGCAACAAGACCATCAGTGGCCGATTAATGGTAGTTTTGAGATAGCAAGAATAGATAACTTGGAAAGAGTGTTGATAAGAAAGAACGCGCGTCCTGCAGCATTTGATACTGTTAAAGACTGGAGAAGGGAAGCAATGCTCCGATTTAGAAGTAGAGCGAAGAATGCGCGCAGGCATAAATCGAAAGGTGAAGTAGCGGAAGAGAAAGAAGAGGAGGAGTGGACTGAGAGTCTAAGAAGGGCAGGTAGGCGTGACCAGTTGAATATAGAAAAAATATACCCACTACGAGAATTACACATAGCAGATGAATTGATAGAAAACATATTGACCCATACAAAACAAGGCCCAAGATCAGAAGTGAGGCCAACCACGTCAGTAACAATTGCCCAAAACCCGCCTGTAGCCCAAGCTCTCCCTCCGGTAGCTCAAGCCCTCCCACAGCCACAGTCCGCGCAAGTAACACTTCCTATTAGCCAACCAGGCCCACAACAGACACTCCCTGCTCCCATTGTCCCATCCGCACCTCCCGCCTTAGACACAGAGTCGGTACTGTCCGTTCCTCCCGGGGTTGAAATTCAAACCACGGTGGCGAGAGGCGGGACTGAACAACGGGGATGCACGAGGGTAACTCGCAGCGCGATCAGCAAAGAAAGGAAGGTGGAATTGCAGCAACAGGCAGAGATGTATATAAACGGGAATGATGGGACGACAACATTGGCTTCGATATATGACTTCCGAAGAAGCAACGAAAGACAGGTAGTGTTGGAATGCATGGGTGAATATTTGGTGGAGAAATGGAAACAGTTAATTGGGAAATTACCACCGCAGCGACTGTTAGATTTGAATGCATTAGCACGCTGTGGGGAGAGGGATGAAGAAATGAGAGAACATGTATATGGACTTTTTGAACTTAAAGATGAATTAGATAATGATTATGCCGAAATGTTTACTACACCTGGGTACAGGAGTAGGGATATCGGGAGACATAGGAAGGAAACCGTAGAGCCGTATATACAACAACGACATTCAATGTCATCAGTACAGAGGGGCGACAAGTTAAAAGTATGTATACGAGAAGCGTTTAGATGCCCATGAAAAGAAAAGCACTGCAGTCGATGGCTGAACATTTATTAGACAAAGATATAAAAAACGATAAGGCCAGCCCACCCGAAATAATGGCAGTATATAAAAGAGCACTAGAGCGAGGGACAGGAGAAACAGCCCTATCGCTTGATCTGGGAATATTATTGCACATGAGAGAAGGGGGAGGGACAGTAAATGGGGCATTTCCTATGAGAGAGGTCCCACCTACCTTTGTGCCCAAAGTCGAGGTTCCCACAGCGGGCAATGTAGCGGCGCAGGTAACACCAGCCCATTATACCGCCCAATATGTGCATGTCCCCTTTTCCAGACAGGAGGTGAACAACATAAAGCAGACGATTCCTGATATAAGAAAGAATCCTGCAGGGTTTTACAAGGAAGTAGAGTCCTGCCTGCAATCATCCGTGCTTACCATGGGTGACATAGACCTAATATTCCCAGTGATCCTGCCAACAGACATATGGAAGCAAATAAGAAAGGTGGATGACACAACGACCTTTGGCGCCACATGGGCGGACTTGATAATAGAAAACAGGAATAAAGCGGTTGGAGGAACACCGGGACCGAACCTGGTAGCATTACCAGCACGCATAGTACAGAAATTAAAAGAAATTGTCCCAGAGAAAATAATTCAATGGGACAAATTGACTGCATGTGTACAAGGCAAGGATGAGTTAGCTATAGATTATTTTAACAGATTTGAAGAAGTATTTACAGACTCCAGTGGGCAGGATGAGAGCTCGGAAGCGGGAAAGAGGTTATTTGTTGACAAATATGTGAGGGGGTTAAAACTTCCAATCCAGGATCTAAAAATGACATCAGAGAGTGCATGGCAAGCAAAAACGCTGGGCGAAGTATTACACATGGCCCAATATTATGAGCACAGAGTGACTGCGGAAAACGAGAAAGAGGAGAAGGATAGGGTAAATCTGAAAACACGGGTACTACTGCAGCAAGTAGTAGGACACAATAGAGGGAGTGGGAACGCACAAGGAAGGAGTAATTCGAATATGCATGGGGGAACAGTAGGACCAAATCAGTGTGCGTATTGTAAGGAGGAAGGACACTGGCGAGTGCAATGTCTGCATCTACAGAATAGAAATGGGTCTGGTCAGAGGAGACAGCATAGAGGACACCAAGGAGCGAATGGACCAAATAGGAATAGTATGTAGCAGCACCACAATAATGGAGGTAATCAAAACCAAGCCCAAAACCAAAGTGCCCCTAACTAGAGTAAGGGACAGCAAAACCAACAGTATGGAAACCAGAGTGGGGGAAATAGAGGAAAGAGTGGGAACGTTTTCGATACACAGCCAAACACGTATTACAGTAACAGTAATGATTACACATCGGACGATGTGTTATTTCCCCAATAGGACAGCCCAGGACAGGGGTTGGAGCCAGTGTCTATTCCCGTGAATCAGAGAGGACCCTACGTAGAAATGAGAGTTGGGAATGAGGAGCACCGCTTTCTTGTAGATACAGGAGCGCAAAAGTGTTCAATAGAGCACCACTTGGTTCCGGATATACCACTGTCAGGGCAAAAGAATGTTTCCGTAGGGTTCGCAGGTACATCAGTCATAAACCCAGTGTCCCAACCAGTCCCAGTTACTATAGGACCATTCACTGAACACTGTCCTTTCCTTTTAACAGAAAATTGTGGGGAGAACCTGTTGGGATTAAATTTGATGAAAAAATTAGGTTCTGTTATACATTGCACGGCAGACGGGGTGTTCCTAACGATTTGGCCACGAGATGCCCCTGTGTCAGAATTCATGTCTGAAACTTTACCAGGAGAACTAAGTAAAGTGCCAACCTGTATATGGGCAATGCATGACAACGATGTAGGATGCTTGAAAATAGAGCCAGTAAAGATCATTTTGAAAGAAGGTGTTACCCTACTGCGTATTCCCCAATACAGAATTTCGGCTGAAGGTGAGAAAGGATTGAAGAGTATTGTTACAGATTTGGTGAAATTAGGGGTAATTGAAGAAATTACAGGCAGTACATGCAACAGCCCAATTCTTCCAGTTTATAAAAAAGGAGACAATGAAGTACCATACCGTTTTATAATTGATTTGCGCGCATTAAACAAGGTAGTAGATCCACAATTTCCTTTAGTGCCGGATGTCACTAAAATATTGACAATGATACCTGTTTCAGCAGAATATTTTAGTGTAGTTGATCTGAAAAACGCATTCTTCAGCATTCCAGTGGACAAGGACAGCAGATATTTGTTCGCGTTCACATTAGGAGGACGATCATTTACATTCACGCGGATTCCGCAAGGTTACACGGAAAGTCTGAGTATTTACAGTAGAGCATTGAAAGAACAGCTAGACATGCTAGAATTACCAGTGGGTTGTGTACTCTTACAATACATAGACAATCTATTGTTAGCTGCTGACACAGAGGAGATTTGTAAAGAAAGCACTGTATTACTACTGTCACACCTAGCGGCACATGGCCATAAAGCTAGTTTGAAGAAATTTCAATATAATCGAAAGGAGGTGGCCTATTTGGGCTACCTACTTTCAAAAGAAGCGAGAAGGCTAACGCCAGAACGCAAAGAAAGTATTTCTTGTATGCCTATTCCAAAGACACAGAAAGGAGTCAGAGCCATAATTGGAATGGCTTCATATTGCCGACAATGGATTGGTAATTTTGCGTTAATTGTGAAACCGATGGTGAACTTGACTAGAAAGGATGCGGTCATGCCTTTACAGTGGGATGAGGAATGTCAGAAAGCATTTGATCAATTGAAAACTGCATTATGTTCAGCTCCAGTTTTGGGCACGCCGAATTATGAGAAGGTTTTTAGACTGTTTGTGTGTGAAAGGGAAGGATGTGCATTGGCGGTTTTGACACAGGAACAAGGTGGAAGAAATAGGCCATGCGGCTATTTTTCTTCTGTGCTGGACCCTGTAGCACCCGCACTACCACGATGTTTGCGATCTGTCGCGGCAGCTGCTGCGTCAGTAAAACAAACAGAATGGATGGTATTGGGGCATACTTTAACTCTGATGGTGCCACATGCCATAGACGTTCTATTAAATAGAACACAGACGCAACACCTCACCTCTGCTAGATTGACAAGATATGAGATTATCTTGTTCGTGCCCCATATCCAAATTATGAGGTGTAGCGCTTTGAATCCTGCAGAATTAATGCCACTTCCCATAAAATAAATTGGTGAGAATGAATTACCCCCCCACGATTTCTTAATGGTCACTGAGGAAGAAACCAAGGGGAGAGTTGATTTAAGTGATACCCCACAGAAAGAGCCAGATGTTATTTTGTGACGGCTCTTGTTTTAAATTACTTGATGGTACGACAACTGCTGCATACGCTATCACTACCCTAGAGAGCGTTGTAGAAAGCAAAAGAATCCCCTACAATTCGGCACAAGCCGCAGAGATAATAGGATTAACCAGAGCCTGAGAGATTTCTGAAAAATTGAATGTGAATATATATACTGATAGTCAGTATGCTTTTGGGGTGGTTCATAACTTTGGTCGAATCTGGGCTGAGAGAGGGTTTTTGACATCACATGGTGCCAGAATTCAACATGGCCCTTTGATTGTACGATTGCTGTCTGCACTCACGCTTCTAAAACGCCTGGCAATAGTGAAATGCGAGGCACACAAAAAGGTAACATGCAAATTAGGAGAGGGAAACGCGTTTGCAGACAGAACTGCGAAACAAACTGCCACTGATTTAAATACCAAAATGATGACGGCTCAGACTGAGGAAGTACCCTGTATGATAGAAAATGAAGTTGCCACTGTCAAAGAAATGCAGGCCGAAGCTACAGCCGATGAAATACAAGGGTGGGCAGAGGGCTCTGCTGAGTTAGATCTGGAAGGTTGTTGGGTGGACAAGGGAACTAGAAACTGGATGTTGCCAAATTCCTATGTGACTGCAATGGTCACAATGGCCCACAGCCCTACTCAGATCTGTGCGAAAAAGATAATACAGCACCTATCCACAGTATGGCAAAATGTAAACATAAAGAAGAATGCAGAGAGGTTGGTGCTGAACTGTATCACGTGTTTACAACACAATGTAGGAAAGGGAACAGTGACTCCAATAGGCAGCTTTGGCCCGCGCTCTATACCTTTCGAGGTGTCCATTTTGATTTCATAGAGATGGAGAGATGGCAAAATTTTAAATACGTCTTAGTGGTGATCTGTGCATTCAGTTAGTGGGTGGAGGCATATCCCTTGAAGGACTGCACAGCAATGAGCACGGCAAAAGTAATGCTTAAAGAATATTTGTCCCGTTTTGGCTTGCCCCGTGTCTTATGGTCAGATAATGGCCCGCATTTTGTGGGTGCAGTGGTGTTACAGATATGTGCGGGTCTTCAGATCGATAAGAGATTCCATAGTTCAAGGCATCCGAGTTCGGCCGATCTTGTGGAGAGGCACAATGGGATTCTCAAGTCAAAGATCAGTAAAATATGTGCGGGAAGCAAGTTGAGTTGGGTGGATGCATTACCAATAGCGCTATTATGCATGCATACGTCTGTACAGGCTAAAACTGGGCTCTCCCTGTACGAAATCGTAATGGGGAGGCCGGCAAATGTTTGGTGCGCACCTCAGCCAAAACGACTTAGAGAGGTAGAACATCCTGTGCTTAGTACTTATTGTGGCCTTTTAATGCAGAAATTGCGTTTGATTCATCAGCAGGTGCCGGAGGCATTACCAGTGAGATACACCGGTCCGGGCACGCGCTGGAACCAGGAGACTGGGTGCTGCTTATAAACTTTGAAAGAAAGTCATCGTTAGCACCCAGGTGGCGCGGCCCCTATCAAGTGCTCTTGGCAACGCAGACGGCGATATGGGTGGATGGACGGAAGTCGTGGATCCATGCCACCCATGCCAAAAAGGTTCCAACGTCACTGAAAGACTTGCCTGACCCAGATGACCGGAAAGAGACAGCGGTCCCAGAAACGGAAGAAACTGTTGCCAGTAAGCAGCCACCAAATCTGCCCAAATGAGAAGCGAAACTCGAAACAAAGCCTGAGATGATTGCCAAAAAGGGGGAAGGGCAAAGAGTGCCCCAACGTTGCTCAGCAGAATCGACATCACTGTTGGCCGACACGAAATCTGCCTTGCAAATACCAGCAGAAATGAAATGTGTACCCCTTTGGCGCCCACCAGCACTTGCCAGCACGCCAAAGACCGAATCTGCATCACTGACGCGGCGCACACTAGCACATGCAGTAGCGCCACAGGCTGACTTTGAGCCTGAATCTGGAAGTGCACCGGCACTGTTCACGGATCACACAATACCAGGAGTGAGGCGATACAATTTGCGGCCTTGAAAGACAAAGTGATCCAAAGTTCTTTGGTGTTTATGTCAACCTCTGGTTCTGCTCATGGACGGAGAAGGAACTAGAGGTGTAGAGGAGAGAAGCGTGAGAATTGTGCAAATCGGACAATTCAAGACTTGCGGCTCCTCGGTGCGATCATAAAAAGTACGTGTCCTGAACCAGAGTGGACAAGCTGGGCGCACATGGTACTAAGGCAATAAGATAACTGATCAAAAGTCCTCTGAGCAGTATGAGAAAGGACAAGTGATCTTGCCTAAAAATAAATAAGCAAATCCAGGCTATAAAGGACTGGCAGAACTGAACTGTGACAATTCCGTTGAACTTATTGACATCAGAGCAAGTGCAACGAAGAGAGATATCCACGACGAACTGTAATAAGGAAGAAGAAGGACGATGAGAAACATGTTGGGACCGGTTCCAGCCTCCTCCTGCACTACTGCTGAGAATGAGTCAATTATAAAGACTGTAAGCTTAAGAAAAACGCATGGTAAAAAGAATTGTATGCTGGCACTGACAATAATTATGTGCTTTATGAGCGTGGTAGCACCGATAACGACAGCCCTAATATTATAGTATGTGGAATCGATACACCCATTAGAATTTTTTTTACCAATAGTTAATATATCCACTACTGAAAGCCCGGTTAAAGGTGATTACTTATACCATGCCCCCAATGGAAGAAAGACACAGGGAAGGTTTTGGGAATAACACCTTGCTATTAATTATGAATATGACACATGCAATTCTGAAGAAAACAAATTGCCTGGTATGTGCCCATTTACCACAGCATGCTGGGAAGGGAATAGGTTGGTATGTACAGCCATTACCATTAAGTTCTGCATATAGTGCATCTTTACGTGCAATGTTCTATGGGAAATGGAATGAGAGTAGTACGGGTCAATTAGACAGAACCAACATGAATGAGTTTGAGGAAATAATAATGAAGCTTGTGGGTTGTTCCATATTCCATAAAGCACAAGTAATGGCCCCAGAGCCCACGAGGAAAAGTACGCAAAAGGTAACAAGACAAAATAGACAAGATAGATTGTCCCCACCAGAAAAAACATCTGTAATGACGTTTCGTGTAAGAACATATGGGGACAAAGATGCAATCCCACCATTTTACACGGTGAATTATAGCCCAAGAACTGTCCCTTTTTGTCAATAAAAGAAAGGCTCCTTTTCAGTCGGAACATATACTGGATGCATGAATACAGTGGTATTGAAATGGGAAATAGAACCAGTATATGTGGGAGATCCAGTTTATTTTATATGTGGAGAGAAAGCATATCCTTGGTTGCCCAGAAACTGGGGAGGAACATGTTACCTAAGTCTACTGTTCCCAGGAGTATTCCTCTTAGAAACAGCAGACATGGCCAGACTATCCAGAGCTAGAGTCAAAAGCACTACCGAGGGTGTTTTGATAGCGACTGACGTAGCAAAATCATTCATTCCATTCTTAGGGCAGATAGTGAACTCCTATAATATAAGGCAGCTGTCCAGAATACTAAAAAATACCATAAATACAACGACAGATATACTATTTAACATGACGTTGGAAGAAAGAGAAATCAGGTTAATAACGCTGCAAAATAGAATGACTCTCGATGAGATCCTGGTTGATCGTGGGGGAATTTGCAAAATAGTGGGATCAGCGTGTTGTGTATATGTAGATGACTATTCCCCTATGATCTTTGAAGCAATAAAGAAAATGCATGTCCTAAGTTTCGAACTCCCTACTGGAGAAGGAAGCTGGGGAATAGGGTCTTGGTTTTGGGGAATACTGCGTTCTTGGGGATGGAAGTTGATTTCGATATTAGTAGTGGTGTTTGGAATATTCATAACGTGCTGTTGTTGCATACACTGCCTACCAATAGTTTGCGCTGAGGTAACTGAGGGATGTACGAAGGGATTTATGCATATGATGACAAGAAAAAAACAAACTCATGGTCGAGCTGAGCAAGCCACAAATGAGATGAAAACAGTAAAATAGTTGATGGCTATAGATATTGATGAAGATGATGATGTTTACACAGCAAAATTCAGACATAAGTACTTCAGACTTATCATCATTAGAGGACCTTTCTATAAATAGATGAGACGTTTGGCATATGGCCAAAAGAGGGTTTGTCAGTCTAGAAAAATGGATACCTCTTGTTAGGGAGAATTCTCTGTTTAGGCTGAATTTCCTAACCTAATGAGTCCCCCAGCAGCTTTGCTGGATTTCTGGAGTTTGTTTTTTCCATCCTGCCAAGAGTGAGACTCTTTTCCTCTCACTCTTGGACATGTATGTGTGGAATTCCTTTGAAATGTCAATGTGTTCGATGGGCTATGGGGTCTTTTACTCCATAGGGTCTCATATGTTTTTCTATGTGTGTTACACCGCACCCTACGTGCCGTAACACTGGGGCGTCCTAGCTGACCCCCACCATAAACTCCATACCCGGGGACTGACTACTGTCTCCCCGGGCCTGTAAAGTCACCATTGGCTTTACTAGACCTAAATTTACTAACAGAACTAGTACAAACCATCTTATTGTGGACGTACCAGTAGGGGTAATTCGATTACTCCTAGATCTGTTACTCGAGGGGGCACTGTCCCGTCCCCCCTCGTCGAGTTTTGGCTGGTGGCAGTGGAAACTACTTGTTATGTTCGACCCCGAACATAACCCTATGGGATTCGTCCCATTGTTGGAGATTGACTCTTTTTCTCGTTAATCTCTAACGTACCACCGGTCTCCTTATCTTAAATAAGTTTATCGGATGGTATTTTCTGCCAGAACTCGTTTTTTAAAATGGCGTCTGTGTTCGTCTCTGTGACTCCTAAACCAAAGGTCGAGCCCTTTGTTCCACTTTTGGCGGGCTCTGTACAGAGACCCTCCAAAGTGGTGCCATTCTGTCTGGGTTACCACAGGGGTGTGGGAGGGGGTTTAGGCACCCTGGACCGAGTTGCCTTGCCAACTCCGGTCGCACTCTGGAGTGATTGGCCCAAGTGGTGAGCGTTCCCGCTCACCACTTAGTTTGTGTTGATTGACAGCTAGGCTGAATGAATGTGGGTTTTCTGCATAAAAGCAGGGCTTTTGGGACTGGATCTTCAGAAGTTGCCACAGGACCTAAGAATCCGACGAGGGTAACGCTGACCCGACCTGCAACAACGACACCTCCGGTGGAGCCCTGCTGAGCCGACCCACCACATCCCGACGACAGAGGAGATCTCCCTGCCGGAGAGTCTCTTCCCCTGATTGGTGGGAACAACCAGTCCCCTTTGCTTTTTATTCGCCTCAGGACGCAGTGGTCGAATTGCCCGTGCAGAGCACCTTGGCAACCGGATAGCCACTACCCCTGTACCGCGACCAAATGGTGGTGCCTTGTGACGGAGCACTCTGCGGCTGGTCTCTTCCCTGGTGGTGTACCGAACTTCACTTTCCTTCGACGACGAGATCATCTCTACTCTTGGCAAAGACCCGACGTGCATCCACCACCAGGAACAACTGCCCCCGCCGGAGCTGCCCTCCACAACAAGGTACCGTGTCCGCCTGGCTTCCCTTTCGGTCGGTTCGAGTGAGGTGTCTTAATCCTCTCCGTTCCGCTGGGTCGCCTCCAAGCTTTGCTCATCCTTTGTTCTGAACTGGTTCAATCTGCTGATAACAATTACAACCTCGTGTCTGGTGTATCTATCGTATGTGGTGACTCGCCTTGTTTCCATAGATGTAAGGGACCCCTAGGGGCCCCTTTCAAAGTCAAACAGTAAGTATATCAAACACCACAGCATAACACACCCATTCAAGCAAACACCTGACCTTACACCGCAATCCAAAATGTTTGCTTCCATGGGTATCTTATGCTGCACGCTTGTTGCCAAACACTACAATCTTGACTGCATGGCCTGGCCAAAACCCTTCATACAGCCTCACCAAAAGAAACACTAAGTATATAATAATTAAACTCACCAGCACCACAACATAACACAGCCATGCAAACAAACACCTGACCAATAAATATAACCCAAAATGCCTAGAGTCTTCAATACCAACATTCTGAACACAATCCAACAAACAAACTAAGACACATCATCTCACTGTCCTATGAACACTATTACACTACTACCAATCAGTACACACATTTCTAAAAACATATCCCCTAAGCAGCCACATACCACAGTCAAAATATTTGGTAACATGGGTGTGTTATGCTGCAGTGGTTGTAGCCAGGGCCTAGAGTCTTGGGTGCATGGCTGAAGGCCTACCGCACTTCGGCCATGCACCCAAGACTCTAGGCCCCGGCCACAACCACCGCAGCATAACACACCCATAGAAACAAACACCTACCAAATGACCACAACCCAAAAACATAATACATCCACCTCAAAACCTACCCACTTCAATTAACATTCTAAGAAATAATTGCAACCAGCGTAGAAACTCTTCAATACATACCCTCTTCACCCAATGCTCTTCTAACGACCCAAAACCAACATCATAGTAAACTAAAATAGCCAGTAGTACGCCCAGTGTTCATTATGTCTGTGGACATCACGGACACATCACAACCTTCTCCCACCTAAACAAATACAGCATTTGACCCATCTCTTACTCCCCACCCTCTCCAAGCACTCATACACACAACACACTCCCCAAAATTGTATTTATGCTCACTTCCAGCGCATGTCTGCGCATCAAATATGGCGGTCGCATCAAAAAATTAGATGCACCTCACGCCTCATCCCAGCCAATCAGAGAACACGACGCGTGTCCACAGACACGACACAAGCCGATCATCCAATCAGTGTCCTGTCTGCGGAGCGAACAGGGAAGTGTGTCCGCGGAGCAGACATAGATATCACTAATTGTTTTACCTTACGTTTTGGTCATTTAAATAAAGACTACTGGACGGATTTACACCAAATTAACAAAAGCACGCTTTCGGGACCAAGCCGCCGGTCATGCCGCAAATTTGGCAAAATCCGTCCCGCGGTTTGGGCTGAAGGCGCGACAGAAACCAAACCAAACTTTGCAAAATAATTCAGATTGGGCCATATACTTTTTTTGCACAGTTTGGTGAGGATTCATCCAGGGGGAGCAAAGTTATAAGCCACCCAAAAAGTGCTCTTCCTATGGGTTTAGCAA
Organism: Ambystoma mexicanum; assembly: GCF_040938575.1. Taxonomy (NCBI): domain Eukaryota; kingdom Metazoa; phylum Chordata; class Amphibia; order Caudata; family Ambystomatidae; genus Ambystoma; species Ambystoma mexicanum. The sequence goes on along the minus strand of NC_090932.1, from coordinate 698,141,663 downwards.
CTACACAGCCGCTACCACAGGCAATACAATATATATATATATTACACGGCCCTCGGTAGTGGCCGTGTAGTTATGGTTAAGTTACTAAACTCATAGGAAGACCACTTTTTAGGCAGCTTATAACTTTGCTCCCGCAGGAGGAATCCTCACCAAACGTTGCAAAAAAAGTATATGGCCGGCTCTGAATTTTTTCAGCAAGTTGGGTGAGGTTTCGAGTGGGGGGGGAGCAAAGTTATAGGGGGGGCCCAAAATTCTCTTTTTCCCCATAGAGTGAATGGGAAAAAACGACAGGCCGAACGGCTGGACTGATTTTCACCAAATTTGCAGCAGGAGCGAGGGCTTGGGCCAGAAAGCATGCTTTTGTGTGTTTGGTGGCAATCAGACCAGTACTTTTGATGCAAAGTACTGAAATGTACGTCCCCAAAAATGTGTGACATCTGGGTCCACTTCGCAGACCGAAGTGTCATTGGTGCGCGGCATGGTGTGATGTCGGCGAAGAGTGGACGCGGCCAGTGGTTGGCTGGAGGGAAGTGTGCTGTGCGTGAAAGTTTTTGGCAAATCGTCGCCATGGTGTGTCAGAGGATAGTATTGTGCTGTATGTGGCAAGGTTGTAACAGGTAGGGTGCGCAACCGGGCCTCTTGTAAGTAGAATTGTGCCCACTGAAATTATAAGCATGCTGTGCGTGAACGTTTTTGGGAAATGCTGCTATGGTGTATCGGAGGATAGTGTTGTGATGTGTGTGGCAAGGTTGTAAGGCATAGTGTGCATGGCTGGCAATCTTGTACGTAGGATTGTGTGCACTGAAATTAGTAGTTATATATGGCTCAGCTCTGGCGTCCCATTTTGGTGGTCGCTGTGCGGGCGAAATTGTGATTGTACTGCAGTGATGGTAGGTGTCAGAAAAGTTTGCTATGATGGCGGAATGTTGTGTGGGAGGACAATGAGGCGGCAAAAGGTCCTCAAGAACATAGTGCATGGCATGAGGTGGGTGCAACAAGGAATGGTAAGGGGGCGCGAGTGAGCAGCGCTTTGTGTGAGAAATGTTATGAGAAGATGAGGTTGGTGTGCCAGAGTGTATGGCGCACAGTATGGAAATGGGCAGTTACCTGAGTAAGCAAGAAACTTGTGTGGAGATTGCAGGGAGCCTTCGGTATGGCATGGCAGCGGCAGGAGCGATGTGTTTATGTGTACAGTGGTGGGAGGCACATTCGGAAAAGGGGAGTGCATTGCAGAAGATAACAGCATGTAAAGATAGGGGAGCCTTAGGTATGGCAGCTGCAGGAGTGATGTGTTTATGTGAACGGTGGTGGGAGACACATTCGGAAAAGGGGAGTGCATTGTACAAGACAACAGCATGTAAAGATAGGGTGCAGTATGCTGTGAGAGGTAAGTCCATAGTGGCTTTCATGAATGGCTGCAGGCGTAGGAGAGGAAAGTATGTGCACTGCCTGAAAAATTAAGTCCAGTGGTTCAAAGTAGGTGGCGCATTGTTGGTTTGTGTGTGGTTGTATGGGTGTGGTGATCGGTGGAGCAACCTACAGCTGTAGATGTGTGTGGGTTCATATGTTCCAGTGGGCAGTCCTGCAGTGTTTTTTGTCCAGTGGTTCAAAGTGGGTGGTGCATTGTTGGTTTGTGTGTGGTTGTATGGGTGTGGTGATCGGTGGAGCAACCTACAGCTGTAGATGTGTGTGGGTTCATATGTTCCAGTGGGCAGTCCTGCAGTGTTTTATGTCCAGTGGTTCAAAGTAGGTGGCGCATTGCTGGTTTGTGTGTGGTTGTATGGGTGTGGTGATCGGTGGAGCAACCTACAGCTGTAGATGTGTGTCGGTTCATATGTTCCAGTGGGCAGTCCTGCAGTGTTTTATGTTCAGTGGTTCAAAGTGGGTGGTGCATTGTTGGTTTGTGTGTGGTTGTATCGGTGTGGTGATTGGTAGAACAACCTACAATTGTAGATGTGTGTGGGTGAAGATGTTCCAGTGAGCACTGCTGCAGTGCCTGCTGTAAAGGGATGCTGTAGATATGAATACCGTTATGGTGTTACTGCTTATTACATGTGGTTATGTAATGTGCATTGCCCAGATTAGTAAGTGCTGCAGTTTTTAACGCAGCATTGCTTGTGTCTATGTAGTGCAGTGTTCAGAGCAGGGCCTATGTTGTGAAGAATGTGCTGCTAGGGTGCTATATTTGCAATGCTTTGTGATTGAAAGTGGGTAGCGGTGCAGAGCACAGCCATATGTGTGTGCGCTACGGTAAGTGGAATATGTTTCGTATCGCTGCATTGCCTTGCGCTGGTTGGTGGATGTTCTGGAGGCTATGTTGCGTTTGTTATTTGGGCATATGTGTACATGGTGGCCTGCATGGCTCTGTTAAGGTGTTGTGGGTGTGGGCAAGGCCTAGACTGTTGGGTGAATGGGCAAAGGCTGTAGGCCTTCGGCTATGCACCCAGCAGGCTAGGCCTTTATCACTGGCAGCAGAATATAATGTAGCCATGTAGTTGTAAGTCGCCATGCATTTGACGTAGGTAAGGTGCACAGAATGGCTGCAGGGGACATTGTACACTTGGGTGAACAGCAGAAGTGAGGTGGTATGCGTACATTTCTATATGGTGCTCGGCATAGTCACCGCTGAACAATAGGGTGGCAGATCGCTGCAATTGTGTTTGCTATGAGTAGGCTTTTTAAGAGGCTTGCTTGACGAAGTGTTGGAACACATTGTCCCTTCAAAGAAAGTTATCAGCATGAGAAAGTTGCAATGTGAAAGTGAGCATCAGCAGAAAGGTGCAATATTGACAATGTACATAGCCACTCATGTACCGTTTTGCACAGGCAGCACAACTTCATGGAGCAATGCATGTCGAGATGGGGTCAGGGTGAAAGTTGCCAGGGCTCATTGCAAATGGGAAGTGCATTACATTGGTAGGAGGAGTGGAACATGGGTTGCGCTACGGTGTGCTGTGTGTGGCGGTGAGCTAGCGGGCAGGGAGGGTAGAGCAATTCCAGAAGGGGTTTGGTAAGCACTGGCAGGTGTGTGCGATATTTGAGCGCTGGAGACATACCATCCGAAGTTGCGCGCTACTTTTGTACATGCATCACAGAGGGTGCAGAGTAGAAGGTGGTAGATTTGAAAAGACACTGTTGCAATAGTGCAGCCTACACATAAATCCAGTTGTGTAGATAATGATCTTTTGTGCAGTTACAGTTGTTTGGAACCACAAATTGCAAGCTGCTCTTGGTGGCATACTTTGGACAATGTCTGTGGGCGGTGGGGTACTGGGGAAAACATTTAGTCGCATTGTGGACAGAAAAGCAGGAGATCCTGTTTCACAATCGCAAGTTATGACATAGATAAATAAGAAGGTTCAACGCACATGGCACGGAAGTGCCACTTGAAGGTACGGGATGGAAAAGAAAGAGGCATGCTTGTAAAGAACGGAACGGCGGTTGTGTGTGACATATTGTGCGCATAGGTGCTTTTAGGATAGTAGTGACCATACTGTAGAAAAGGTTTTCGTACTGCAAAATGGTGACGGTGGGTGCTCATGTGGATGAAAGAGGGTGAAGTAAGCGTCCAATTCTGCAGTAACTTTCGTACTGCACATGGTGTGCAGTGACAGCACAGTAGCAGGCTGATTTTGTAACAGTGCCTACAAAGTGTTCTCTACAACAAACACTGTTGCATGCTAACTTCTTACATGCCATTGGTGAAATTGTGTGTGCCCATTTACCTGCACCCAATGACGTAGCGGTTGAGAAAAGGTAGTGGAAAGGGAAGATGGACTGCTGCTGCTTTACTGGGGTGCGGCCCTCACAGTGTTTTGAGCACCGCACATGCCACAAGCTGTCCTTCTCATAATGCTGGCCAATTGCTATGGGACTGTTGGGATTATCCAATCAGGTACTGTGAGAGTGCTTCACAGGAAGGGGCGGTGATAATATTGTACATTAGAAAGTGCATAGTGAGGATGGCTGACATGGGGACAGGCATTGTCTGAACTTTCGGTGATGCCTTTGTGATAGATTTGCACAAGTATGCCCTGCAAAGAAACCTTGTGGGAAATTTGGGCTGCTTGGAAGGAGTAGACACATTGTGGAACGCTGTGTACGAGCACAGTTTTGCCGATATGCACACACTTTGCAAAGACTTGCCCACTTTTGGTATAGTGGATGTTGTCGCCACCCACAACGCTGGCATGCATATGCGCTACATGGGTTGCAAAGGTTTGTTTTGTCGACTGAGGAGCTTTGGAAATCCGGTGAAGTGGCTTTTTTCCCACTGCGAAGGTGCTTTTCACATCCATGAGACCACGAAGAGTATGGGACACTGCTCCTGGATGTTGGGCGGTGCCAGAGGCAGGAAGGTGTGTGATTAACAGAAGCATGTACACTTTTGCGTCAGGTGCTGCAATGTTGTTCTGCAACGATGACCTCATTAGTTGTGGAAAAGCCGAGTTCTCTCAAGAAAATGCCATTTTTTTGTCACCCATTGGTAATGCTGTGTTGTTTGCCAGTCTATAAAATGCACTGAAGATTTTACTGTACAAATGTCCGCACAAGAAAGCAAACAATTAAATACTATCCGAAAGGCAATGTCTTTGTGTACAAGCTATTTGAAAAAAAGAAGGAAAAGCTTTCTTCAGAGGTGCCTCCTAGAATGGCCTTCCACTACCCTGCTTGCAAGTTATTCTGCCGCAGCGGCATGCAGTTGGAAAGCGACATCTGGGGACTTTCAGGATGGCGCCCATGGAAATGGAACTGTACAGGTACAGGGATTGCACAACAGCATTTGTGGCCGTGGTGCGTACGCAGAGGTCTGTTGTACAAAAGTAGTACTGTTAAATGGACAGCTCTTCGTTGTCATTGGTGGAAGCGTGTACAACTTTATACCAGTATGAGATGATGCTGTGCTGCAAAGAACACACTGCAAAGGGAAGAAGAAATGTGTGTGTTTCATTCGGACAAGGCTGTCGCCGTCATTGGGTGCATGCACGTGCGTCTACTCCCTTTATCTGCAAGCTACGAATGACATTGGGACAAAAGGGACTGCTGCTGCTGCAAATATGGGTGCCATCAAGGGCCGTTCATATTTTCCTGCAGTAGTGTGCGTAGCCAGGCACAGTGACATGGTTGTAGTGAGTATAGTGCAGAAAAAGTGTTCATACCTCCTTTTTGTGGTGGTGGGTGCTAATGTGGATGCACTACTGTTGGTCTTTTTCACTAACTTTTGCACTGCACATGCTGTGCAGTGACAGCACAATAGTAGCCTGATTTTGTAACGGTAACTGCAAAGTCTTCTCTACAACAAACTGTGTTACATGCTATCGTTTTCCATGCCATTGGTGGAATCGTGTGTGCCCATCTACTGGTATGCAAGGTGGTAGCAGCGGAGAAAATGTAGTGGAAATGGAAGATAGACTGCTCCTGGTTTACTGGGGTTTGGCCCTCTCAGTGTTTTGAGCACCGCACATTCGACAATGTGCCCTTCTTACCATGCTCGCCAATGGCATGGGACTGTAAGGATTATCGAGTCAGGTGTCAGATTATACAGTTCCTGTGTGGTTCACAGGAAGCGGCAGCAAAAATGTTCTACATTGTACAGTGCGTAGTGAGGATGGCTGACATGGCGAAATGCATAGTGTGGATTTTTGGTGATGCCTTCATGATATATTTTCAAGTATGCCCTGGAAAGAAAGGTTAATGCCAATTTCGGCTTGGGAGGAGAGGACGGATTTTGGAACGCTGTGTACCAGCATACTTTTTCCGACATGCATGCACTTAGCAAAGACTTGGCCACTTTTGGTACAGCAGATGTTGTGGTCATTCACTACGGCGGCATGTTTATGGGTTACGTGTGTTGCAAAGGTTTATTTTGTCCACTGAAGAGGTGGCTCAATGTAGAGAAGTCTTGTTTTCCCACTGCGAATGTGCTTTTGTCATCCATAACTCCACGAACAGTATGGGCCACTGCTACTGCATGCTGTTTGGAGCCCAAGGCAGGAAGGTGTCTGACTAACAGAAGCACGCACACATTTGTGTCTGGTGCTGGAATGTTCTTCTCCAACAATGACGTAATTGGTTGTGGCAATCAAGACTTTTTTAAAGACAATGGCATTTCTTTGTCGCCCACTGGTAATGCAGTGTTGTTTGGCCGTCTACAAGAAGCAGTGAAGAATTCACCATAACAATGTCCGCACAAGAACACAGCAAAGCAAATAGTATCTGAAGCAGAAGTTGTTTAGCTGCAAACTTGGAACAAAAAGAAAATGGTTTCTTGAGAGGCGCCTCCTACAACAACCTTTCCGTACCCTGGTTGCAAGTTCTTACCCCACAGCCGCATGCAGCGCGAAAGCCAAATCCGGGGACTTTGAGGAGGGCGGTCATGGAAATGGGACTGTACTGCCACAGGGATTGCTCAACAGCATTTGTGGTTGTGGTATGTACGCAGAGGCCTGTTGCACACAACTAAAACTGTTAAATGGAGAGGTCTTCATTGTCATTCGTGGATGCGAGCGCAGCTTTTCACCACTACGCAATGATGACATGCTGTAAAGAACAGAATGGAAAGGGAAGAAGGAATGTGTGTGCTTCATTTGGACGAGGTTGTCGCCGTCCTTGATTACACGCACGTGAGTATACTCCCTTTTTCTGAAAGTTACCAATGACAATGGGACAATGGGGACTATGACTGCTGCGGGTGTGGGTGCCACCAAGGCCTGTTAATAATTTGTGCCACTAGTGTGCGTAGCTAGGCACAGTGACATGGCTGGTACTAGTTGCAGACGCACTGTAGGTGAGCAGATGTGCTGCAGCATTATTTGCAGGGCAAACCTATGTGCCATACTCCGCTGCTGAAAAAAGGTGCAAACACATTACACAGCACTTTAACGGTGTGCCTTTTGGCCAGATTGTTGTGGACATTTCTTACCGAGCAAACAGCTGTACATTGTTCGCAAACATGCATGCCTGTGCACTGTGACTTAGCGATGTGTTTGTGAGGCAGCCCATTTGAAAAAAATAGTGCATACTTTGTTGTACCCTATGCTTTGCCGCTGTCAGAGAGTCCGGCTTATGTGCCCGAAATGAGGGTCCACGCGCACTGCAGGTGTGGTCGGCTGGTCACATTGGCACTGCTGTTGTCACACAGCTCCAAAGCCACATCCGAGGACTTTCAGGTTGGCGGCTATGATAATGGGACTGTGCAGCCACAAGGATTGTACAACTACGTTTGTGGCCGCAGTGTGTACGCGGAGCCCTGTTGTAAACAAGTAATACTGTGACATGGAGCTCTCTTCAATGTTATTGGAGGAAGCGTTTGCAACTTTTAAGGAGTACGCAATATTGCTATGCTGCAAAAGAAGACACTGCCGTCCTCGGGTAAACGCCCGTGCGTACAATACCTTTTTCTGCAAGATACCTATGCCATTGGGACAATGGGGACTGTTGCTGCTGCGGGTGTGGGTAACAGGAAGGGATGTTCATAATTTTCTCCACTACTCTGCGTACTCAGCCAGAGTGAAATGGTTGCTGGTAGTTTCTGGCACATTGTAGGACACCACTTTTGCCATTCCACTATTGCGAAAAGAGAAATACACCCCATTTCTTTTACAAATGGTTTGAAGAGACACTGTTTTACCCCAGCCTACCCAGGCCTGAGACATGTATTTCTGACACACTGCAGAACAACATTCAGAGCCCTCCCGCAGTGTTTCTGTACCGTGTGCAGTCTCACTGATTGGGTAGGAAACAGAGTGATGTGTTATGGAAGTCACTAATGCACTTTGCACAGACCCCCACCAGCGTATGTGTATCTTGTGAGGTCTCAGTGAGTGCGTAGGAAAGGTAGTGATGTATTCTTTGAGCATCTATGCACCCTTTTCAAACCCCCATTTCTGTATGTGTTCTTTGTGAGATCACATTGCCTGTGTAGGAAACTGAGCGATATATTATGTTTTTTTATTTTTTTAATTTATGTATTTGGATTTGTAAAGTGCCCTACCAGCCCAAGGGCATCAAGGCGCTGTTGTATGATATTGTCATACTCACATGAACTTGTCTTACTTACGTAGGGATACTTGGGTCATGGTTACCGTGAGATAACCTTATAAAGACCTTATACACAATACAATCCTTTAACCAATCCGAACATACAAAAATACAATCAATGTACATAAGAAAAGCAAATTTAAACCATAGCCTGTCCTAACAAAGAAACTCTTGCTCATAGCCACCAAGGAAAGAAGTATCTGCTTATTCCTCTGCATGTAAGAAACATTACATTATGAAACACATTGCATTCAACCAGTACAAACAGGTTTGATAAATTGTGTGGTACAATTATAAAACACTGTTCCATATTATAAATAGGATAAATGAACATAAGAGTACCTTTCACCTTCTGAAGCTCCACACTGTGTGGTGAAAAACGTGCAGAGGACTTTTGGGTGACTAAGTAAGGATTCTTTTCTGGGAGGATTTTGATGCACATGTCTCTTCCTGTTTCATTACACATTACCCGACATTGAAATAGTTGTGCTTATTTGGCGGTAGTTGTTGTTGGCGTCTAATGTCGCTGCTGCTAACTATTGGGTGTTAAGGTAGGCAGGCCCTTCTCTGCTACAAGTAGCATCTACATTGCTGCCAGCTCCCTTGATTTTGGAACCCTTTATTGTATGTTTGCTCAAATTTTAGGCACATTTTTCTGATGCTTACTTACTTCAATGTAACATTACGGTTTATAGCGTGAAGTAGACTTGATTTTTGTTTTTTAATGTAGGCTTTCTTCGGCCTCTACATAATGAAATCTATTTGACGTGAAGGTACACTTTGCTATTTAAAAAGTTACTGCCTTCACTTACTGAGTACATTATTATAACTTTCTTTATTTGCTCGTCTTTACTCACTGACATGTCGTTAGTTTTACCAAGACCTATTGCAATGGTTCATTTGTACAGAAGTAGTACATGTGTCGTCCTCTCATACATTGTTCACTAGGTTTCATCCATTTGTACACATCCAAAGTGACTGCTGAATTACATTGTTGTTCTTCATATGTTTGAAGAAGAAATTGTATTGTGGTGATGAAGAAAGTGGTGACAGTATGCACAAGTTACTCAATTGCTATGTTTCTTTATTATGATAGGTGACAGTATATGGGATGGAGCACATCAGGCAGTACGCTCCTCTGATGTTGTGCAGGCCATATGCCTACTATGGTCATTTCCTGTGATGTCTTAAGGTCAACACTTCATGTCATATAATTTCCTGTGATGCTATGTCCTGTCTGTTTCATCGGGTGCAGTTCATGTGGCTTAATGTTCTGTTATGTCATGAATACGTTACGTACGATTGTTGAAACGTTAACATTGCTAAACATTTTCGGGTACACAATGTTGCCATGTCTGCTTTTGAACGACTTTCCGCTGGACACGTTTTGCCGAGACTGCGTTGTGCGCATGTGCATGGGTGTACTATGCACACCGTTGCCAATTTTTGAACGATTAATAGTGCACCACACGTGCACCAACCATTTTGGGAAGATGATGGCTATTTGTAGGTTACACCACGTGGCATGCTTTTCTCCATAGCTATCTGTAGGCTGTGGGTGGACGCTCTGACCATATTAACGTTCTTTCGCACATGCTCCACATTGCTCATGTTACGAGGACACAGAGGAACACATACACATGCACTACGCAGAAACGTCTGTTCTCACACGCATTGGTAGGTGGTGCACAACATGCCAACATGTGGAGCCTGCTACCGTCATACGGATGCTTCCGTTGTCATTGTGGGTAGTCCGTAGGACAACTATCTTTTGGTTAATTGCAAGCATTGCAAGGACGACTGTGTGCTGCACAGTCAACGCCATTTGACGAAAAAAAGCATACCTCCCAAACACTTAGCTGCATTAGCATTATTAACGGTCTCTTTTCCACATTCCTACAACGCAACAGGCAAGGGAAGGGTAGCACAAGTTCACACTTACTGTGGGGAAATGCGTATTTGCAGACCTTGGTTGTTAGGGAAGGAAGAAATTGATGTGTCACCGCCACGATTCCCATGACACGATGTCTGAGGGGATGGCGGACTGCGACATGGGGAAGGAGTACCCGTGCAAGTGTGACACTGCCATTTCATTTTGTCCAAAACATTTATTTGTATGCAACTTGTAAGGCCCCACAATTGTTCCCTATTGTTTTCACTTTGCGTTTCAGCCTGTTCATTTTGGTACTTGGAGAGTGTCTTTCTTTTGCTATGTGCGCATGCTGTTGTGCAAGAGTTGCAGCTTGTACTGCCTTGCTTTCCTTTCCAATATGTTTTCTTACCGAAAACAGAATGTGTTTGCTGTAAATTCAGGAATATATAGTATATAATCTAAGCTTCAGACTACAGTGAGTACCAATGGGGTTACTTTAGAAAGTCATTATTTTATGAGGGACATTTCTTTCCTGCCACTCGAAGGTGCTTGTCATTGCTGTGTTACAAAAAGACACGTTATAGATATCTACTATTGCATAATGCAACACCAGTGTAATCATTAGAGAAAGTTCTGCTTCCTTACTACATTGTACTGATGTTCTGCTCTTAGCTCTTGCCATTCATTACTCTGCCCGTTACTTCTTTGCTCCCATGTACAGTAGCAGTGCGGTATGATTGGTGAAGGCAGACGTTAATTCTGTTATTGATGCATTCCCTTACGGTGTTCTCCCAATGACTTGCTCCTGTTTGCTTTGTATGTGCACAATTTGTAAACCTACTCTATTTTTCCTTGCCATTCTTCGCCACAGTGCTATTTGCATATATTTTTTGCGTTTGGTGATTAGTACCACTATTTAAGAGAGCAGCTGCCTTCCTGAGCAGGTTGGATGCAACCCAATGTTCGTAAACAGATGCATAGTCCATGACTGCTGTCTGCATAAACATGCTGCCAGCACTTTCACTATGTTGCACAGTTCTTCTTTACAAACTAAGGGTATCCTGCTAAAAACCAATGAAATTCACTGGCAAAAAATGTTGTTAAAAGAACGTCATGGTTAAGTTGCACTAGCAAAAACCTATGCATTTCAATGGACAAACGTTGTTACAGGGACGTTGTGGTTACAGTTAAAACTGAACAAAAACTAAATTCGCAAGTTATGGTAAGCTAAGCAACGATAACTCGCACCACCAGTGTGCACTGCAAGGACTAACACCCATGACATCAAAGATGCCATCACAAATCTCATTCATTACATCACTGATGACATCACATGTGTGGCTTCCTCTTTTTTGTTCACTGACATAAGTAGGCCATGTGCACTTCTTCACTAACAGTCAAGAACTAACAATTAAAAAGGGTTCATCCTTATGTACGGCATCCTTCTCATATGTTATTACACTACTTTCCTTACGGTACATTCACATCATATGATGAATACACATTTAGGGGAAGAAGAAAGCGTAAAACACTGCAACGATTTCTGTGCATGAAGATAATCAGTTATGTTATGAACAGTTTCTGGTAATACTGCTCCTTTTTTTGGTTACTTGCTCATATTTGTATGTATTGTGCTGTCTTTATGTTTGCTGTGTAGTAGTGCAATTATGTAGTTATTAAGGCAATGGTTGGTACTTCTTCCATGTGTCACAGTACCCGAAACTCTAAAACGAAAGCATTCATGTTTTCACTATGTAAAATGGGAAGATTTTCAAGATGACACTTCTATGGGGCATGGTGCGGACAATGGCTATGGTTTGACATTAGTTGTTCATGTATTGCAAAGAAGACTGTAATGCAAGTGTGTGTAGCAATGCATTGCTCAATAAACTACTTATGTTATTATGGCTCTTCCAATGATGTTTGATCATTTTCTTCAAGTATTTTGGACTTTGGGAGGTATTGGGAGGTATTTTGGACTTTGTGAGGTGGAATAATTTTATTATTGTGTGTATAAATAAATAATTTTATTATTCTGTATGTTGTGTATATATGTTTTTTTAAATATTTTTTTTACTTGTGCTGGAATGAGAAAAAAGGAACATCTTGTTTGCTATTGATTACACAGTACGCAGACCATATCTGTAAAGTGGTTGCACAAAGATACTGTTATCGGAGGGTACACTAATTGTGTCATTTAGAGTTTGTTTATTCCTTCCTTTGGTTGATTATATATGATAGTTTTCTGCCACCATTACCATACCAACCCCTTGTGGAGGCTTGTGGAGGCTTCCCATGAAAACGAAATGCACATGTGATGTCATCAGTGATGTCATGAATGAGATTTGTGATGGCATCTTTGATGTCATGGGTGTTAGTCTTTGCAGTGCACACTGGTGGCACAAGTTATGGTTGCTTAGCTTAACATAACTAGCGAATTACGGGTTATTTTCGGATTTACCTGTAACCATTACGTCCATGTGGCCTAGATATGTCAGTAAAGGAAAAAAGAGTGTGCCAGACATGTGATGTCATCAGTGATGTCATCAATGACATTTGTGATGTCATCTTTGATGTTGTGGGTGTTAGTCTTAGCAGTGCATGGTGGTGGCACGAGTTATGGTTGCTTAGCTTACCATAACTGGCGAATTTCAGGGGTTTTTCAGTTTTACTTGGAACCATAACCTCTCTTTAACAAAGTTTTTTCACTGAATATCATAGGTTTTTAGTAGCGCAACTTAACCATAACATCCCTTTAACAAACATTTTTTCACTGAATTTCATAGGTTTTTAGTAGCGCAACTTAACCATAACGTATCTTTAACAAAGTTTTTTCACTGAATTTCATAGGTATTTAGTAGCACAACCTAATAATAATAACTCTGATTTTATGTACATGTAAAATTGAACATACTGAACCTTCTCTACGTATTTTGATGTCCGCGAACTTTTTTAATGTCTGTGGACATGTTCGGACAACAGTACCACTACCTAAAAACTCTGGGGGGGGTATGTTTGATTGTTATATCATAACATATGAACATTTTACAAATTCACAAACCAGCACACATACACATTATATGTAGTAATACATAAAAAGTGTAACCCATATATGTAACGCACTAACCATTCATTTAAATACAATATGTTCTAAAATAGAATATACCAAAAGACGATAAATAGGCTTTCAACATAATTACCTCACAGACACTCCACAACCAAGAACAATAGCAGACCTACAGACTACTCAGAACATACCTTACCTCAAATAGTAAGTGTACTGCATTTTACTCTTATATTTATAAACTTTCTGTATTAGATTTAAAAAAAATGATAGTATGTTTTTTTTTTCTCACAGAAATGTCTAGTACTCTGGAGTGGCTAGAGGAGCATTTCCCACATGAGGAAATGTCAGAAGATAGTGAAACTAATGGTAGACACTTTACAATATAATCCATTTAACTATTATTATTTTATATACATTTAACATATATATTTTCTTTTGTACAGAGCATACAAAAATAGAAAATACTTCAGAAGAAGCTGTTATGGGTAAACTTTTCACAGCATACAAGAAAAAATCGATTTATTGTTGACCAATTTTAATAATTTGAAAACTTTTGTGGAAGATCATTTTAAACCAAAAACCTCGTACCATTGTCCCACATGTACCTGTCCACCCTCACCATATCCAAGTCAATTATCCCCAAACCCTCTCCATGAACCAAAACGTTTTCATGAGACTTCCATCCCTTCTTCACCTGATACAAATCCTGTTGATACCCCTAATTCTCCTGTTTTTGTTTCCATTTCTGCCTCACCTTCTCTGTCATAAATTGTTAATATATGTTAAATAAAGTTACATTTTTATATTGTGTTGTAATTAATTTCAGTTTTTTAAAAAAAAATAGCAATTTAGGTGTCCGCGGACAGCGTGGGTGTCCTGAATGTCCGTAAAGAAACAAAAATGGAGGTGTCCTGAAGAACACTATACCTGTCCATACTGTTCGCTAGCAAGTTGAAACTGTTCTAAGAACACACGCGGTGTCCTGAAATGTTCGTAAAGAAACAAAAATGGAGGTGTCCTGAAGAACACTATACCTGTCCGTACTGTTCACTAGCAAGTTGAAACTGTTCTAAGAACACACGCGGTGTCCTGAAATATTCGTAAATAAACAAAATAGGGGTGTCCTGAGGACGCTATGCCCATCCGTATTATTCACAACCAAGTTGAAACTGTTCTAAGAACACATGTGGTGTCCTTAAATGTGTGTAAATAAACAAAATGGCGGTGTTCTGAGGACGCTATGTCTGTCTGTATTGTTTGGAATCAAGTTGAAACTGTTCTAAGAACATACGGCTGTCCGTAACTGTTTGTTTGACGTGTCACGCACTTTCAATTACTTCAGGACCCGAACAGTGTTCGTAGAACATCAACGCCCATGCGCAAACCAATGTTCGTGCATTTGGTGTCCTGCGTACAGCCTCTCCCTTCGCGGATATGTTCGCAAAGCGATCATGTGACCGCGCCCACGCTGATCGCGTGTTCTAAAATGCGGACACTGTTCGTGTCCCCGAACAATTTAAAAGTACATTTTCAAGTAATCCACAATATTTTTCAATAAAAACTCACCATAGCACAAGTCCCACATACTAATCATGAGATTCTACATACTTTTTGAAACTTTTTGAACCTTTTTTGGTGTTTGTATGCAACTTGTAAGGCCCCACAATTTTTCCCTATTGTTTTCACTTTGCGTTCCAGCCTGTCCATTTTGGTACTTGGAGAGTTTCTTTCTTTTGCTATGTGCGCATGCTGTTGTGCAAGAGTTGCAGCTTGTACTGCCTTGCTTTCCTTTCCAATATGTTTTCTTACAGAAAACAGAATGTGTTTGCTGTAAATTCAGGAATATATAGTATATAATCTAAGCTTCAGACTACAGTGAGTACCAATGGGGTTACTGTAGAAAGTCATTCTTTTATGAGGGACATTTCTTTCCTGCCACTCGAAGGTGCTTGTCATTGCTGCGTTACAAAAAGACACGTTATAGATATCTACTATTGCATAATGCAACAACAGTGCAATCATTAGAGAAAGTTCTGCTTCCTTACTACATTGTACTGACGTTCTGCTCTTAGCTCTTGCCATTCATTACTCTGCCCTTTACTTCTTTGCTCCCATGTACAGTAGCAGTGCGGTATGATTGGTGAAGGCAGACGTTAATTCTGTTGTTGATGCATTCCCTTACGGTGTCCTTCCAATGACTTGCTCCTGTTTGCTTTGTATGTGCACAATTTGTAAACCTACTCTATTTTTCCTTGCCATTCTTCGCCACAGTGCTATTTGCATATATTTTTTTGCGTTTGGTGATTAGTACGACTATGTAAGAGAGCAGCTGCCTTCCTGAGCAGGTTGGATGCAACCCAGTGTTCGTAAACAGATGCATAGTCCGTGACTGCTGTCTGCATAAACATGCTGCCAGCACTTTCAAAATGTTGCACAGTTCTTCTTTACAAACTAAGGGTATCCTGCTAAAAACCAATGAAATTCACTGGCAAAAAATGTTGTTAAAAGAACGTCATGGTTAAGTTGCACTAGCAAAAACCTATGCAATTCAATGGACAAACGTTGTTACATTGACGTTGTGGTTACAGGTAAAACTGAAAAAAAACTAAATTCGCAAGTTATGGTAAGCTAAGCAACCATAACTCGCACCACCAGTGTGCACTGCATGGACTAACACCCATGACATCAAAGATGCCATCACAAATCTCATTCATTACATCACTGATGACATCACATGTGTGGCTTCCTCTTTTTTGTTCACTGACATAAGTAGGCCAGGTGCACTTCTTCACAAACAGTCAAGAACTAACAATTAAAAAGGGTTCATCTTTATGTAAGGCATCCTTCTCATATGTTATTACACTACTTTCCTTACGGTACATTCACATCATATGATGAATACACATTTAGGGGAAGAAGAAAGCGTAAAACACCGCAACGATTTCTGTGCATGAAGATAATCAGTTATGTTATGAACAGTTTCTGGTAATACTGCTCCTTTTTTTGGTTACTTGCTCATATTTGTATGTATTGTGCTGTCTTTATGTTTGCTGTGTAGTAGTGCAATTGTGTAGTTATTAAGGCAATGGTTGGCACTTCTTCCATGTGTCATAGTACCCGAAACTCTAAAACGAAATCATTCATGTTTTTACTATGTAAAATGGGAAGATTTTCAAGATGACACTTCTATGGGGCATGGTGCGGACAATGGCTATGGTTTGACATGAGTTGTTCATGTATTGCAAAGAAGACTGTAATGCAAGTGTGAGTAGCAATGCATTGCTCAATAAACTACTTATGTCATTATGGTTCTTCCAATGATGTTTGATCATTTTCTTCAAGTATTTTGGACTTTGTGAGGTGGAAAAATGTTATTATTGTATACTGCTATGTTGTGTATATATGTTTTTTTTTAATATTGTTGTTACTTGTGCTGGAATGAGAAAAAATGAACATCTTGTTTGCTATTGATTACACAGTACGCAGCCCATATCTGTAAAGTGGTTGCACAAAGATACTGTTATCGGAGGGTACACTAATTGTGTCATTTAGAGTTTGTTTATTCCTTCCTTTGGTTGATTATATATGATAGTTTTCTGCCACCATTACCATACCAACCCCTTGTGGAGGCTTGTGGAGGCTTCCCATGAAAACGAAATGCACATGTGATGTCATCAGTGATGTCATGAATGAGATTTGTGATGGCATCTTTGATGTCATGGGTGTTAGTCCTTGCAGTGCACACTGGTGGCACAAGTTATGGTTGCTTAGCTTAACATAACTAGTGAATTACGGGTTATTTTCGGATTTACCTGTAACCATCACGTCCATGTGGCCTCGATATGTCAGTAAAGGAAAAAAGAGTGAGCCAGACATGTGATGTCATCAGTGATGTCATCAATGACATTTGTGATGTCATCTTTGATGTCGTGGGTGTTAGTCTTAGCAGTGCACAGTGGTGGCGCGAGTTATGGTTGCTTAGCCTACCATAACTGGCGAATTTCAGGGGTTTTTCAGTTTTACTTGGAACCATAACCTCCCTTTAACAAAGTTTTTTCACTGAATTTCATAGGTTTTTAGTAGCGCAACTTAACCATAACGTCCCTTTAACAAAGATTTTTTCACTGAATTTCATGGGTTTTTAGCAACGCAACTTAACCATAACGTTCCTTTAACAAAGTTTTTTCACTGAATTTCATAGGTATTTAGTAGCACAACTTAATAATAATAACTCTGATTTTATGTACATGTAAAATTGAACATACTGAACCTTCTCTACTTATTTTGATGTCCGCTAACTTTTTTAATGTCTGTGGACATGTTCGGACAACAGTACCACTACCTAAAAACTCTGGGGGGGGTATGTTTGATTGTTATATCATAACATATGAACATTTTACAAATTCACAAACCAGCACACATATACATTACATGTAGTAATACATAAAAAGTGTAACCCATATATGTAACGCACTAACAATTCATTTAAATACAATATGTTCTAAAATAGAATATACCAAAAGACGATAAATAGGCTTTCAACATAATTACCTCACAGACACTCCACAACCAAGAACAATAGCAGACCTACAGACTACTCAGAACATACCTTACCTGAAATAGTAAGTGTACTGCATTTTACTCTTATATTTATAAACTTTCTCTATTAGATTAAAAAAAAATGATAGTATTTTTTTTTTTTCTCACAGAAATGTCTACTACTCTGGAGTGGCTAGAGGAGCATTTCCCACATGAGGAAATGTCAGAAGATAGTGAAACTAATGGTAGACACTTTACAATATAATCCATTTAATTATTATTATTTTATATACATTTAACATATATGTTTTCTTTTGTACAGAGCATACAAAAATAGGAAATACTTCAGAAGAAGCTGTTATGGATAACACTCTTCACAGCATACAAGAAAAAATTGATTTATTGTTGACCAATTTTAATAATTTGAAAACTTTTGTGGAAGATAATTTTAAACCAAAAACCTCGTACCATTGTCCCACATGTACCTGTCCACCCTCACCATATCCAAGTCAATTACCCCCAAACCCTCTCCATGAACCAAAACGTTTTGATGAGACTTCCATCCCTTCTTCACCTGATACAAATCCTGTTGATACCCCTAATTCTCCTGTTTTTGTTTCCATTTCTGTCTCACCTTCTCTGTCATAAATTGTTAATATATGTTAAATAAAGTTAAATTTTTATATTGTGTTGTAATTAATTTCAGTTTTTTAAAAAACAAATAGCAATTTAGGTGTCCGCGGACAGCGTGGGTGCCCTGAATGTCCGTAAAGAAACAAAAATGGAGGTGTCCTGAAGAACACTATACCTGTCCGTACTGTTCGCTAGCAAGTTGAAACTGTTCTAAGAACACACGCGGTGTCCTGAAATATTCGTAAATAAACAAAATAGGGGTGTCCTGAGGACGCTATGCCCGTCCGTATTATTCACAACCAAGTTGAAACTGTTCTAAGAACACATGTGGTGTCCTTAAATGTGTGTAAATAAACAAAATGGCGGTGTTCTGAGGACGCTATGTCTGTCCGTATTGTTTGCAATCAAGTTGAAACTGTTCTAAGAACATACGGCTGTCCGTAACTGTTCGTTTGATGTGTGACGCACTTTCAATTACTTCAGGACCCGAACAGTGTTCGTAGAACATCAACGCGCATGCGCAAACCAATGTTCGTGCATTTGGTGTCCTGCGTACAGCCTCTCCCTTCGCGGATATGTTCGCAAAGCGATCATGTGACCGCGCCCACGCTGATCGCGTGTTCTAAAATGCGGACACTGTTCGTGTCCCCGAACAATTTAAAAGTACATTTTCAAGTAATCCACAATATTTTTAAATAAAAACTCACCATAGCACAAGTCCCACATACTAATCATGAGTTTCTACATACTGTTTGAAACTTTTTGAACCTTTTTTGGTGTTCGGCCTGTCAGCGGACAGCACGCATGTCTGTGAACCGCGTACAAGCACCCCTATAAAAGACCACGCCCTAGAGCTTATTCTCATTGTGTTTCTGGCTATTCTTCAGAGCACAGCGATTTTTCCTGCCACCTGCAGATAGACATCTTCATCCTGATGGCATCCATGGCTGCACTACTGCCACCTGGTGCTGCACCTGCTTCCGCACCACCCCCACCCCTTCCACCACCACCACCTCCCCAAGGGCCTGAAGAGGGGAACAGGAGTGAGGATGCAGAGGAGGAAGAAGAGGATGACGAGAATGAGGTAGTGGAAATCCCTAATACCCGCACTCGGCGTGAGTCTTGGGTGTGGCGGTTATTTACCATTCATGGGAATGGTCATAAGGCTTGTGCGAACCGAGTCACCTGCAATGAGTGCAAAATGGTACTCATTCGCGGGAGGCATGGTTCGTATAGGTTTGAGACCACTACCATGAAGCGACACCTCAAGTCATTTCACTCTTGGGCCATTCGCAAGGTTGTACCTTGCGAGGAGCGTAGCAGGTTGTTTTCCTCTACTTCATCCTCTATATATGATCCTGTCACCACAAGGAACACTCCTGTGGGACAGTGTCTTCCTCAAGCTGCCTCACAGGCCATACGCAATGCTGATGACCCTTACCTTTCGAGGGTCACAGTTGTGTGTATGTACTGCGACGCAGTACTATGCAGGGGGGAGCGACTTCGAAGTGCTTTTGAGACTATCGTCTCAGAGCACGAGAAGATCTGCCCACTACCCACATAAACCCCACTCTACATCTTCCTCTCTCAGCTCGCACTTTCTTATCCCTGTGGTTGGTGTCCCCCCGTTTACCCTCCTTTCCCCTCCTCTCCTAGTGTGTCGTGTATAAAAAACGAAAAAAATATAAATCAACAAAAATAAAAAAAATAAGGCTTTTTTAAGAGCCGCCTTTCACAGTTAAAAAATAGAAGTGAAAATAAATGAAGCAGGGCCCTTTGTA
Organism: Ambystoma mexicanum; assembly: GCF_040938575.1. NCBI lineage: Eukaryota > Metazoa > Chordata > Amphibia > Caudata > Ambystomatidae > Ambystoma > Ambystoma mexicanum. The sequence goes on along the minus strand of NC_090932.1, from coordinate 698,121,730 downwards.
ATTTTGGGGTGCTGCCCTATCATAACCATTGCAATTTTCTCTGGGAGGAAGTGGTGGCTCTGAAAAGAGCCTTTTGGTGGTGTTTGTGTTTGAAAAATTATAAATACTCAACACCTACTTCAAAATGGATGCTGTAATTCTAAAAAAGGTCGCAATGCATTTTGTATATTTCTTAGAAAAATCTGATTGCCAGTATAAGTTAGATGTGCTCCATCTCTGGGAAAAATGTATGTACTACGAAACATAATATTTTCATTGTGAAAAGAGGACATGCCAAAATCTCTTAGAAAGGCACAAACAGCCTTATTGACATTGCACCTTGCTTTCTCCATTTGTGGACCAAATGAAGAAGAATAAAGCCACATTTTATTCTACGCAATCCGTGAAAAAATTACTTGAGAATTTGGGAACATGTCCATGACCTTCCCAAGTCCTTCTTTCATTGCAAATTGCAAAGAAATTCCAGACACATGTCTTAAACTGTTCCCTCCACAATGAATTACAATTATGTCTGGATGTTGTTCTGTCTCCAAAGTAGCACAAAGAGGTAGCAAGTCCAATCACTTTATTCCACGTACTCCATGTCAGTGCACTTCCACATGTGGGAATCCAAGAACTACAGCTACTCCACAGCTTTCTGCATGCACCTTCAACCAATGTATCCACGAGTCTCCCAAAATCCAAACAATCTGTTTTCTGAAACACACAGCCATAGCTATCTGTTCTTCTCTCAGCAAAAAGAGTATCTGAGAAACTCTCTCCTGTCACAACACACCCACTAAACTTTCCTGACCAATCCCTTTCTATGCTCATTCTCATTTGCAAGGCTTCCCAACCCAAAAATCCCCGGATGTAACATCTGATGTCCGCGAACTACCGCCATGTCTGCGGACATATCGTAACATGGACTGCCCTTCTACCATTTCCACTTCACTCTCTGTGCCATTCCATCATTGGATGTAGCTAAGAAGTCACATGACCATCCACCAATCACATCCAAGACCTCTACATCTAACTGCGTCATCATAGATCAGCACTGCAAATGTACTGTGAATTTCTCTGAGTACAAGTGTCATTTCATTAGAAAGCACCTTCTACAAGTAATACTGTACAAGTCTCCAAGATTTCAACTTGCAGCTCCATGCATATCCATATGCATGAACACAAACTACAGGTATGCGTATTTTCTGTAAAATACATGAACACATTTTCTAGTTTCATATAAACAGATTAACTGACTTTTAGCTTGTATAATCTGTAAAATGAATTTACTGTCTTTTTTCAATCTCCTAAAATCAACTGTCACTTACAAACCTTTATACTATTTAATTTCTTTATACACACATACTCAAATCATATTGAACTAACATTTTTGAAATAAAATATATAGGCTACATATAGTCAAACAAAATTGCATGCACACACTATGTTCAAATCTCAAACAACAATACTTGTACAATAACAAACATTTTTTTATTTTTTTATTTATTTAATTACTTGCATTTATATAGGGCAAGCAGACCATGACACTGAGGCACTATTACTTGCAAAAGCCTAGTTACAGGAATAGTGGTATTCAGTGGTACAATATGAACTTCACAAGGCATACTAAAGATATTTTGTTTGCTACAGTTAGTCATTGCAATACAGTTTATTCATTAACAACATATGATATGTATTCAACTTGTGCAACGTATCTTATGTGAATAAGATAGTTTTAATGGTTTTGAGGAAGGTGCTGAGGATGTCAATTAAAAAAATCAATGTCTAAATTAAAAACAGTGGTATATACAAACAAAATTACTAATATATTTCTTTTACAATTGCAGTGAAGACCATTCTCCTGAAAAGAAGCAGCTGATTTTGAAGTACAAAGAACTACTAAGAAGTAACCTGCTCATTATAGAAAAAAAGTAAGTTGAATACCACCGTAATATTTGTATTATTATTCAAACAAACTGCAAAGTTAATTCATGCTATTTCTGGGCCTAGAAATAGAGATTGTGCACCATTCTCTCCAAAAATCCCCATTTCTTAAACAGTGATTTACATCCAGAATGGCCCACAAAATCCTATTTTTCGACACACAAACGACCCATCTCAGCTGCTAGAATTTTGAATTCATAGAACAAACAACTGTTTTAATTGTATAGCATTAGATTTACTATTTATACTTCTCCACACCACTAGCTTACTTTTTTCTGTCATCTGATCCCAAATTTAGTAGCACATTAATTCAAGAATACCCATCCCTGCTAGTTGTAGTTGCCCAATGCACAATCATACACCATTACATACATCTTCATCATCTTACTCAAACACTCATGCACACAGCACACATACATTGCAGAACACCCCAACCCATACCTTGTTTATTTTTTTCAACAGACCCTAAAGAATGCCTACCAAAAATCAAGTCCGTAGAAAGCAACGCAGAAGTAGAGGAAATGAAAATAAAAGTGTCCAACATTAGCATCCATCTCTAGCAGAATTTGTAAAAAAAAGTTGAAACAAAACAACTAATACAGTCATTTAGTGAAACAAAAGAAGTTTCAAGTACAAAAACTTTGCCTCCTCTATCAAAATGTAAAATAAACCAGAAAACAATTAACAAAAAAATCAGCTATCACTACAGATAAAACTGCTTCTATAAATCTTGATACAGTGCAAAGTAAGCATACCAAGAAAAGTATTTTAGCCAAAATGTTCCGTCACAGAGTCCTTCAAAATCTTATAAAAACATTAGAGAAACCAGGTTCAACCCTTAAAACCTATCGTAGGAAATTAATCTTAGAAGCATTGATAGACAGTGCAATTCTTCTCAAAAGAAAGTTATTTATTTTAGTGTTAAACAAAATGAAACCACTAACAAAACTAATGACTAAATTACAAAAAAGACTTCTCAAAAAACTAAATGTCAACAGAAAGAACTTCTTAAGTATCTGCGGAGGTGAATGGAGTCACACTACAAGCAAAGAACCATACTTTAATGAAGAATCATACAAACAAAAGCAAACAAATATAATTGCCATAAATAGCATTGGTCGAGGTTATGAAAATGTTAATAATACCATAATGGAACAAGAAGTAATCCTTACAAAAATATGCCCTGAAAAATTTGAATTACCCCTCCATTCAACTGAATCGAACGTCTAGTGTACAAATGGCCATGCACGTCAATGTGTAACATTCCCAAAAAAAAATTCAAGTCTTTACGCCAATTCCTCAATCAATATGTGAAAAGCAAAGACAAAATCAAAATTAAACTACTACAAAATATGGATACCTGTCCAGTCCGCAAGTACACAGGACTACACAGACATTCATTGGCCTGCATTACAGGACCTACTTGCAAAACCACCTTCCATGATATCAAAAGGATATCAACACATCATTCAACTATAAGAAATCTAGTTTATAAACTGTACTATGCTAAAAGTCCTGCTTTAGCACTAGCCAATTTAAATAACATTCTTCTACATGGTACAGCAAAAGACCTACTTGAAGAAATCAACTATATCCAGAAAAAATATTTTGGAAGTGAAAGCCACTTACAGAATTAAATATCTGTAAACCAAATTAGCAACAATTCTACACATGGCAACCTTTTACTACACACATACAAAAAAGAAATACCAAAATTTAAAAGTACATCAGCTGAAGTACCAAACCATGTGTGTTTATGTTGCCGCAGAACTTTTTATAAAAGTAACACAAAAACTGTATACCTATCATACAAAATAGAAGACAATGAAGATTCTAAATGGTTTGAATTAGCTCTCTACCTTATAGCAGAAAACAAATATGAAATAACTGACCCCTTAATACTTTGCAGTTACTGCACTACAAAACTTGACAACAACCAAACTCCTTCACGTGCTATCACAAATAATTTGGAATTATATCCACTACCAAAACCCCTACAACAACTTAATTTATATGAGAGCATAATAATTCAAACAGTGCACCCATTTCAAGCAATAATACGCCTTCAACCAAAAACGGCAAAATTACCTCCCTCTGAATTAGTGAAAGGTATTCGTGGAAAAGTAGTGTATTTACCATTAGATCCAGAAGAAAATGTGCATACTCTAGGAGTGCAACGTCCAATGCAGCAATCTTTAATTATCTTAGTAAATGGAGTACCTACAAAAGACAAATAAATTTGGCAACAGCTGGTAGATTTACATAAAGTTAGAGAAGCCTTGCAATATCTTAAAGAGAATAATAAATAAAACAAAGAAATCAATATTGAAGAAAACTTGAAGGATACAACTGAAATAATTCAAGAGACACAAGAAGCTGGTCAATTTGAGCTCCTACATCCTGATACAATATCAAATACTTTAGACCATTATACAATTCCTCCATTGCACTCTAATGACCCATAGAAGATGCACTGGAAACGTACCAAATGCGTCAAACAAAAGGATCAGCAATCAGCATATGGGAAAAAAGTATAGAAGCACGTGCTTTTCCTCTACTCTTTCCTACTGGCAAAGGAGGAAGGTACGATGATAGACCTATTCAAATATGAGCATCAGAATACCGCTCATTACGGATGTATTCTGAAGATCCCAGATTTAGAAAAAATGTGGAATACATATTCCACCTACTCTTTGAAAGTGAACTAGCAACTTTATGTTACGGAGTTGCACACATATTAAAATCAGGATCCCACTTTCAAAATATGACAGCTAGACAATTATTACAAAAAGTGAAAAAAAAGATGAGGTTTTACAATCAAATATTACAAATCTATTAGCAAATATGCGTGGTACTAAAGAGTACTGGTTTCGATGTCATGGAGATGTACGTTGTATGATCAGAAACCTTGGCCCACCCACTTGGTTTGTTAGATTAAGTTGTGCAGAATATGCATGGGAAGATTTGCATGATTTCCTACGCATATCAAACAAAAACAAAACAAACAAAAATATACTAAAACCTGGAGAACTTTGTTCTCTGAATCCTGTTAATGTTTTAAGATATTTTCACCATCGCTTCATTGCTGTGCTACATTTTATTTGTGATAAAACTGATCCTCACCTTGGAGAAGTGCAACACTTCTTTTGGAGAAAAGAATACCAAGCCAGAGGAGCACCACATATCCACATGCTTTTATGGATTAAAGATGCTCCTAAATTTGGTCAAGACAGTGATGCCGCTGTTTTACAGTTTATTGAAAAATATGTCACTTGTGAAATTCCATCAGAATCCACAAATAGTGATCTTCATGCACAAATTTTACAATTTCAAAGACACAAATGTGGCAAATATTGTAGTCGCAAATACAAAAACAAAGGGAAATACTACACCAAATGCCGATTTGGTTTCCCTAAACCAGTTACAAATACAGGTCAAGCGAACAACCTCATGTCTTCAGTTAGACATAGTGTTAAAGGTAAGTCACCTAAAATACATATTACATAAAAAGAAAAGAAGAAGAAAAATATATCAATGATTACAATGCAATCATTGCCCACTTATGGAATGCAAACATAGATGTGCAGTACATTGCAGACAATTCTACTGGAGTTGCACGATATGTTACAGCATACTTAACCAAAGCAGAAAAGACAGAGCTCCAAGACCTCTGGAATGACCTGTCATCAGATAAAACAGTGTCTCAGAAATTATACAGCTTGGGCATAAAAATGCTCTCCCATAGAGAATGTGGATCCTATGAAGCAGCTGATTGTTTAACTGGTACTGCATTGTATGGTAAATCTGAAAATATAGTATGGCTAAGTCTTGGTCCAGCTAAATCTAGAAAAAGAGTTCTAAAATCATATGAAGATATAGAAACAATAGCCAAACATGATCCCAACAGCCAAGACATTTTAAAAAACAATGTATTGGACACATACTACCCAAACAGAAGTAATACTTTGGAAACCATGTGTCTATACCACATAGCCCAACACTACACATACAAAAATAATATAAAACCTGATGAAAAAAAAGGTAAATACAGAGTGACAAACTGTGAAGGCAGCTTAGTAAAACTCACCAAACCAAATTTAATTAATCATATCAAATTGTCATTAAAGACTCCTGAACATAAATAAGTATATTACATGTCCCTGCTACAACTCTTTAAACCATGGAGAAAAGAAGAAGAAATACTAGATAACTATGACTCATATGAAGACGCTTTCAAAGCAAATGAAAGCACTACAACTGATGTAAACTTTACACAGTACAAAACAATGTTGCACAATGAACAGCAACACGAAGAACTCCAGGCCCAACTAGATAAGGACACTCCTGACAGTAGTCAACCTTCTGTTACAGGAAGCCAAGAACCACTAATAACAAATGAGGCAGAATTAGCTATGATAGAAGTAGAAAACATCATCTGTCAGTATGAAGATAAAGAAGACTTAACTATACTACAATCAAAACTAAACAATGAGCAACGTAGCATTTTTCAAGAAGTAACAAAAGAAATTTCACATGGTGTACAGCATGAAAACAAAGAATGCACCTGCCAAAATTACAAACCTATACTACTGTATGTCAGTGGTGAAGCTGGTTCTGGTAAAACATTCTTAATCAAAATCATCAGTAAGTTCCTTCAACAATTGACAAACAACAAACTGTCAGCTGTTTTCACAGCCCCCACAGGTTTAGCTGCCTACAACATAGGTGGTGTCACTTTACACCGATTACTACTCCTGCCATTAGAACACCAAAACAAATGAGACTATTACAAACTTTGTACAGAAGCTGCAATGAAACTACGCATATTTTTAAAACAAATGAAAATGCTACTAATAGATGAAGTGAGCATGGTTTCCAACCTAATGTTGGCTTTGATTCACCTCAGATTACAAGAAGTACTCAAAACAAACTACGAAGAGCTCTTTGCAGGAAAACACTGTATTGTTTTCGGAGATCTTCTTCAATTGACACCAGTAAAAGGTGAGCCTATTTTTAAAACATTAGGACACAAACTCTGTCGTAAAACTGTTGGCAGCATTGGAAATGTCAACCTTTGGCAACATTTCCAATAAAGAGAATTAACAGAAAACATGCGGCAATCTGCAGATCTCACTTGTGCCAACATCTTAAAAAGTATCAGAGTTGGTATACTTTCTAAAGAAGCAGAAGCAATATTGAAAACCCGGCACATTCATGCACTTTATGGCAATACTGTATGTGCTACAGATGTTATGGAACAATTAGCCCATAAAAATGTCAATTGTATGGCCTTAATGCCAACTCTTGCAAGCTGTTTCAAATTCAATGAAATAATGTTAAGTAAAGAAATGCAAAAAAAGGCAAAATGGCGGGCACCACCTAATCCTCTTAAGTTTTCATTCAATGTTCATACGTTTTATCCAAAATAGGAAAATGTTCCTTAATGAGTTTTGAGGTGCATACCGTCATAAAAACCTAGAGACACCTAGGTTCAGAAAAAAACGTGAAAACAAAAAAGTGGAGTGTAACACACCCCACTAGACGGTTGCTCTCTCTTTTGTACCTCTGACTGAGGTTACCGTATTAAGTTGAAGAATATATATAATTATCAACTTTGATTATTGTATATCCAAGAGTAATATACGTATCTCCACACTGAAGTACTCATTCTTTACTTAAAGTGTAGTCATGTATTTTTCCATTAGGTCATAGCTCATGTAAAACAGAGGGGGATCACTTTAATGTAGCCAATGCATTTCGGAGAGTATTTATCTCCTTCATCAGGAGGAACAAAAGACGAACTTACACAATTTTTTAAATATCTGAATTCCATAGATCAACGGATACAATTTACCTATGAATGTTCCGACACACAGATCCATTTTCTTGATGGATTGGTCAGTAAAATGGACACTGGATTCAAAACATCTTTATATCGCAAAGAGACAGAGAGGAACAATCTCCTTCACCGGTTAAGCTTCCATCAACCTAGTTTACTTCAAAATTTGCCTTACAGTCAGATGTTACGCATCAAGAGAATAATTAGTGTCCCATCTGAATATGAACAGGAACAAGCAGGCATGTGTAATAAATTCCTAGCACGTGGATATACAGAAACAGACATCACTCGAGCCACAGAGAGAGCACAAACTAAGAACAGAGACTACTTGCTAGAAACCTGAGATAAGACCAGATATTCACCCAATTTGGTATATGTACCAAAGTTTTCCATCCAAAGTAAAAAGATTAAGAACGTAATCAAGAAGAACTGGCCAATACTTACCTGTGATAGTAGAGTGCAACATCTGTTTAAAGAACTTCCTACTTTCGCCTACCAAAGAAGCAGGAATTTAAGAGATGAACTCATATCCACCAGACCACCTATAAGGAAATCTAGTACTGACAGAAAAGGAACTTTTCCATGTTTGCACTGCACTAATTGCAACTTTGTCACTAAAGGGGACACAGTCAGCCATTCACGTACAGGACAGAAAATCAAACTCAAGGATTATGCCACATGTGACAGTACAAACATTATTTACTTGATCAAATGCCCATGTGGCTTACACTATGTGGGCAAAACAAAAAGAATGGCCAAAATACGGTGGAATGAGCACCGGTCGTGCATAAGAAATGCCAACATGGGTTCAACTGTAGCCAGACACTGGGTAGAGAACAAACATCATGTATCGCAGATAAGATTCCAGATTTTGGAGGTAGTGAGGACAAGGAATCCACATGAAAATATGAACATTAAATTGGATCAAAGAGAGACTTATTGGATCGACAAATTGGGTTGTCTAAACCCGGCTGGAATGAATGATGAGATCAACTACCATTGTTATCTTTAAATGTACATTTGAATGCTTTCCATTGATGTTTAATTTTAGAAGCTGGATCTGTCCCACTATGTGGATTGTTATTTAACTCTATTATGTTTTTTGAGTTTTTTTGCTTACGTTGATTTGCCTTCCTTATTATTGCATGTGAATAACATATAATGTGAAGTTATAACAGAAAGTTGTAAGCATATTGACCGTTATGCTATATATTGTGGCAGGCATTTTTTGTTTTGTTTTGTTTTTTTGCTTTTAAGTTGCTACAAGGTGGTGAGTGAACCATTGGGGCCTATTCACCAACAGTTTGGGGAATGGAGGAACAACTATTGCAGATAATGTAAAATCTGTTCTCTTTCGATTTACAGAATCACGTATTTGAAATCAGCATAGTGGCAGCACATCCCGGCCTCTGCTTTTCCAGCGGGGATGGGGCGCGAGACGGCTGAGTCATGACACACCCACGGGTGCATCAGTCTCAGGCGTCTCTCGGTTGCTACCATGGCAACTAATAAATGCAAGTGCAATGAGGACGCGTGCGCATTCCTCGCGGCACGTCAGAACGTGAAAGAAGGTAAGCGGCAACACTGCTCTTTGCCGAGCTTCCTGTACTTATGTATAAACGTTTAAATGATGTCAGGATCGAGGTACTCACACAGGCTCTGACAAGGATACTTTTTTACTGTATTTAAAGGTATGCTCTGACTCAACGTGGGTTACATGCAGTCACGAGAAAACATGCAAGTAAGCGGAGTGTATTTTTTTCTATACGAGTCATTCACAGTGCTGAGAGTTAAGATAACGTTGGAATGACCACGTGTTTTTGACATGATATACATATTTGCTTTTAGGGAGGTTCTGATTTCTGAACTTGATTTGGTTCAGGGAATTCGAGAAGAAAGAAACTAATGAGGTATTTACTTGTATTATGTGAGGATTAAGAAAGGAGAAATGAATTATATAATTTGGCTTTGTGATTATGTATGGGTGTTTTGCGAATACTTGACTTATGTGTACTTTGTTTATTTCATTTTCAACTTTTGGTCTTGGAAATTCCCTGAATACTTCAATTGGTATGTAACTTTTGCTTTATATACACACATATGTAATTTTTGTTTTGCAAAATGTAAATATAATGATTGATGCTTAGGGGGCATGGCCCTGATGAAGGAGATAAATACTCTCCGAAATGCATTGGCTACATTAAAGTGATCCCCCTCTGTTTTACATGAGCCCAACGTGGTGGTTTATTATCTTCCATACTTGAGCTATGACCTAATGGAAAAATACATGACTACACTTTAAGTAAAGAATGAGTACTTCAGTGTGGAGATACGTATATTACTCTTGGATATACAATAATCAAAGTTGATAAGTAAAAAAATGCAACCAATAATGGAAATTAGTGCCACAGACAAACTAGATGTACATTGTATGACACTACCCATGTGTGAGCAAGCCACAACAAGACTAAGAGGCCGATTCATGGAATTAATGTGCGCTGAAATTTTCAGCGCATGCGTGCGAAAGCGTGCGAATCGCAGTGCCAGTGCGAAAATCGCAGCGAAACCCACGTACAGCGATTCATGGAAGTCCGTGTGTGTGTAAATCCCAGGATGTGCGCCAAATTTCTGCGTGGCGCACGCCGGCGCACACGTCTCCAAACAGCGTGCGCTAAGCGCACAGCGAAATCGCACATAGTGCGGCGCACACAACAAAAGTAGGAGGAACACGGGCCATGACACGCGGAATGGGAAACAACTTGTGAAAATGTGGGCGTCACGGGGGAAGTACAGGAGGCAAGTGCGCGGAACGCCCACACGCATGTTCAAAACACGTATTCATGGAATCGAACGGGGCTAAGGTGTGCGCCAAAAAAGACGCGCTAATCAGGAAACACGTATGCCAGCAGGAAGCAGGCGCACGTGGACCCGCGCAGCATAAAAGTGCGCGCAAACAACAAACAAGAACAGACGCCAGGATGAATATACCGTTCCTAGCAGCAGTGGTCATGGGATACCGCAGGAGGAGGAGGAGGATAGTCAGGCCCAGAATTTTTACACCCAGAAACAGCCTTTTTGGGATGCCTGATGACTAGGTGTATGGGAGGTACAGGTTTCCAGCTCACATAATACTCGACCTGGTCAGTGAGTAGGAGGATGACCTCACATCACCCACCCTGTGCTCCCAAGCACTCAGCCCCCTGCATAAGGTCCTCAATGTACTGCACTTCTTGGCCACTGGATCATTTCAACAGACAACTGCTGTAGTGGGGGGGTATCACAGGCCACGCAGTCACGCTGCCTACACCAGGTCTTGGCCATCATGACTGCACGCCCATCAGTCCACAGGCACATATACCTGCCCAGAACACCTGCAGAAAAGCAGGCTGTCATCCAGGATTTTTACAGGTTGGCACACTTCCCCAAAGTGCAAGGTGCCATTGACTGCACCCATGTGGTTCTATGTCCCCCCAGGGCATCAGAGCACATCTATAGAAACCGCAAGCACTGGTAATCCATCAACTTACAGGTAGTATGTGATGCCAAGGGAATCATCACCTCAGTATATGCCAACTATCCTGGGTCCACCCACGACAGTTTCATTTACAGAATGTCAACCCTAAACCGGGACCTAGAAGCTGGGTGGCATGGCGATACATGGCTCCTCGGTGAGTATAAATGCCACAGCACATGCATGCATGTCAGATACTGAGTAATGTCACAACCCCACTAATGATACCCATCACCACCTCCCCATGGGACAGTGCCTACCCTCTGAGCACCCACATGATGACGCCAATTCGGAACCCCACCACACCACCCGAGGTAAGATACAACACAGCCCACATTGCAACCCGGGGCATAGTGGAGCACACATTCGGAGTGCTCAAGTCACGCTTTCGCTCCCTTGACCGTTCTGGCGGGCAGCTGTTATACGCTCCCCCAGTAGTGTGCAGGATCAAAGTGGCAGCATGTGTCCTGCACAACATTGCAACACGCTGGGGCCTGCCCGTGGACATGGTGGTGCCCCCACATCCCCAACCACATGCACGCCCGCTGCGCATGGGAGGGGAAAGGGCACGTGGTGAGGCAGCCCGTACGCAGCTGGTGGCTAATTACTTCACCTAAAATCACACCCTGTGGAGTGCACACAGCCCTGGCACATACCATCTGACAATCAATGATGATGACATAAGGGACAGTCAACTGTCACAACCATACCAGCCTGAGATTGGTCACCTGGAAGTGTTACATTGTGTGCATCCCTACCTACACAAACACCACAAATGATGTGTCATCAAAAGACACACTTCTATGCTGCAAAAATCATTTCCCCCTTACAAAATACAACATGACAACAGTGCCATGTCACCCAACCCCTCCCCAGCACCGCCACCCAACACACCATGGCATGTCATGCTATGTGAGAGCAAACAAAGCTATCCCCAAAACATGACACAAGTGTCAAAGTACAGTGTCCCTAATGGAAACTGCCCACACACAATATGCTGCCAGTAATTTAAAACTAACAACACACATGACCAAATACTTACCAACAATACAATGCAGCTACACAACCTCAAACATAGCATAAACATGACAGTACGAAGTTAAAGTAGTGGTAGTCTTACAACCTGATCATGCCAGCACATCGGCCACTTCCAACTGTACAGTGCTGCTGCCACGCAAATGTCCAAGTGCACTGCTTACAACATGAACTCCATCTCCAAAGTAGATGGCCTAGGACAAGCCTGCATGTGCCCAGTAGGAATACAGTGGATGCCCACCGGAGCCACACAAGGCAACACACTATAAAAAAAATATATATATCAAAAATCAAAAATCTTAAATCAAAAATGGCCATGTGGGGACGGGGGGGGAGGGATGCCACCCAGGAGGTCCGAGGACAGGGTGCGCACCAACACCCACCTGTGTGCATGTTGGGAAAAAAAACACCTCCATGGGCTGATTTTGCCTGGCTTTTACAGTTTATATCACAGACTCGAGCTGATCCTGGTTTTTACTCCACAGACTCGAACTGTCCCTGTCCACTGCGGTTCCCCTGTTACCCAAGCCGGCATTTCTAGCTCTTCTTTATTTGGACTGCCGAAGCGCCGGGGTCATCACTTTCTACTCCAGGTAATCGTGCTGTAACAGTCCCCGACTGCCTGTCTTCTTACTCACGTTCTTTGCCCCTAGTTACATCACAGGGGTCCTCCTTATACACGAGCCTCACTTTCTCCTTCACTTGCTTTCCAGCTCCTCCTTGCCAGAAACAAATATCATTTTCCACTAGTGTTATTCACTGGAATTCCATTTTAGCCAGTTGGCTACCACCCAGGACCTGTCCTGTGTAAGGTCAGTACTTGACCACCAATATGAGTCTACCAGAGCTCCCCCGTTTTAATCAGTGTGTCCTTGTGTATGTATCTCATTAACTCTATATATGGAGTCTTTTTATATACCATGCCCTGCCATTACATAAGGTGTTTTAACCATAGCACCCCTTCCTCTTTCACAGGGGTTCTCCAAACCTTGGCTCCATGAAGAAGGCTGTGATCCACTGTTTAGCCGAAACGTCCTGGGACCCTTCCCCCCTTAGGGGTTAATAGGTCCCCGTTTTCCAATTGGCCTTGATTCATGTCAGCGATGTCGATCCATTTTGGTCACCCTCTAGCCTGGCTTCTGTCAGACCTATCCAAGGTTCTGTGTTAGAGCAACAAAATGTTCTGTTGGTCTTATTAAATCGAGGTATACATGCCACTTACCTGTTATCCATTTAAGGTGTTCAATGAGAAGAACATGAAATGTACTAAATATGATAAGAAAGCTGCGTGTACATAGGTTTTCCTCTAAGAATGTTACCTGATGGTATTTTTATGCATCAATCTGTTTCTGCTTTGTTTATATGCTGACCGCATAATTTGTCACACGCACTACTTATGGGTCTATGCAATTTCTGTTTGTTTAAAAGTGAACACGTGACTGAGGAGAGTAAATAAAAAATACTCCCAGATTTATATTAACTAAGTGCTTGTGATATGTTTTTTCTCCTTGATGCTTTCCCATCTTTCCCCTGGATATGTATAAATAATAGCTATAACAGGGATTCAGATACATATCAAATTGTATTTGCATCCCAACAAATTGCAATTAGCTTTGACTGTTTTAGCCAGGACAAACCCCCCCTTGTGTTCTTTCATGGCCTGCACGGCTATGCCAATGTGGGAGAACTACTGCTGTCGCTCTCATCACCCTCTGCTGCTGCCACAGGAGGTGGTGCTGCCACACGAGGTGTTGGTGCTATGGGAGGCAGCCCACGCAAAGCCCTGGTATGGTCCTCCATGGCAGCCAGCATGTGGGTGTGGATGGTCTCGTTCTGGAGGATTATATAGCGGAGATCCCCATGCAACACCTGACGTGATGCCCGGATCTCCTCCCAAGTTGCCTGCATCTCAGCTGAGAGCGAACGTGTGAGCCGCTCCAGCTGCTGTTCTGTCCTCAAGTTAGTGGAAGCCTCAAGGTCAACAAGAATCTCCCTGAGGTGATGGAGTTCTACCCTCAGGGCTTCCCTGTGGCCGTGGGACTCTATTGATATCGATTGGCGTAGAGTCTCCAGTGCCGTCCGTCTGTCCCTGTTGGATGCCAACATGTCCTCCCTGTGTGATTGGCAAATGGAGTCTGTTGCCTGCTGTAGTTGCTCCATCTGCCTTTCAGGGGGGACAATGGAAGTGGCCACCCTCTCCATTGCTTGAGCCATCATCTCAACTGATGCTGCCTGCTGGGTTGCCATACCGTAAATGGATTCTCCCATGCGGTATTGCATGGTGGCGTACGGCCACCGCGTCGGCGGGCACCACACCTGTTTGGGGCAAGGTGATCTGCGCCTTGCTATGCCGGCACTGCCTGAGGCTGCAGGACTGCATTCCCCCTCTGATCTGCTGGCCCAGGAACAAGATCAGATGTTGTGGAGTGTGAACCTGCATCCGTAACCGCCAAAGGTGGACTTACCAACACTGACATCCCCATAGAGGGTTCTACCCCTGGTACAGGTGGGTTGGACAGAACAGAATCCCTGCCAGAAACACTTACCTGCGATGCCACATAGGTCTCATCATCCGAATCTGCACCTGAATCCTCTTCCCCTGAGGACGCCATCCCTGCTATCATTATGAAAACGATCGCCCCAGACATTCTGGCTGAAATTACTGCGGCCATTAACAATTCCTGCCAAACGGGACTGGTCCCCCCTGAACTGAAATCTGCCAGGGTCATTCCCCTCCTCAAGAAGCCTTCTCTTGATCCCACCGTCCCTGCCAACTTCCGCCCGATCTCTCTTCTCCCATTCTTAGCTAAACTCTTGGAATCTCTGGTTTCACCCCTTCTGTCTTCCTTCTTGGAATCTTCTAATATTTTTTACCATGACCATGCACAGACTGGTTTCAGACCTGGTAGAGGGACGGAAAGTGTACTTTTCTCCGTACAAAATGATATGTCCAGACTGGTTGATGCGGCGGAGTAGGGGCCCTAATCCTGCTGGATCCATCTGCCGCATTCGACACGGTGGACCATTCCATCCTTCTATCACGTCTCGCACAGATTGGGATCTCCTTTTCTGTTCTCGCCTGGTTCACTTCCTTTCTTTCTGATCGCACTCAGACCCTCGCCATGCCTCCCTTTCTTTCTGCCCCTTGTGCACTCACCTGTGGTGTTCCCCAGGGATCTTCTCTCTCTCCGATCCTGTTCAACATTTATATCTGGGCACTGGTCTGCCTTATCCGCTCTTACGGACTTAATTGTTATTCCTATGCGGATGACACACAGATCCTGATCCGGCTTGATCAGGATCAGTGGCGGCTGGTGAGTTTGAAAGCTGGTGGGGTGTAAATTTCCCAGGGCGAATTTAGTAGCGAGCGCACGCAGCACGCGAGCCCACCCCCCCCCCCCCCCGAAGGGACATTTTTGGAAAAATGGCCTACAAAATGTGCAATTTACTGTCCAAAAAACCCACCAGATATGAAAAAAGCATTGGGTTTTACATATTAATGGTGGTACACTATTCTTACGTGTGCAAGTGCGATGGTGTATTTTACAGCAGCTTGTATTGAGAATAGCTGGTACTAAACACACACACGTGAAGTGTTGAGCGCTGTCTATGTCATTCCCGTGATGCCAGCTTATTTGTCATTGACTTGTTTGGGATTGCAGATGCCATCTCCTCATGCATAACGAGCTGCGTGCCTGCAGCAGCAAGGCACTCCTTTATAAAGCCCCCCTAATATGGGCACAGAGGTCCTCTGCCATTTGCAACTTCAGTATCGTATTATTTATTTCTGTTGCTCACGTAGATCATGAGAAGAACTGATGCATGCTGAACAGAACATTTTATTAATTATGAGGCCAAGAGGGTGAGTGGCTGTGCACATGCTTGGTCACGAATGCTCAGACATCTAAGGAAACTATAAATGCTGTATTGGACAGTATTGGCAGCCCAAAGACAGTGTTTTTGCAGAATGGCTTCGAGGGCATGAACCCAGACTTCAAAAAGCATTGTGAAATAGAAAATTAGAAACAATATCATCTTTACGGCTCTATATTATATACCCCAGTAACAATATTGCACATATCTGGTCAAGGGACACATAGAATGTTTGATTTGTGTGTTAGCATTGAATTAGTGAGTCTTGAAAAAGTGTATGTGACAAGGCCATTTGTGTTTGATGTGCAGTTGATTAGCTTTTCTGCTAATGCTAATCTTTAACTGCATCGTCGGGGCTCCTTCGTACCTACATATATATAATATACATGTAACCTAATGCAATAATGTTTGTATGAATGCATCACAAATCACATTTACTTGCAACAGCGCCTCGATGCCTCCGGGCTGTTTGCGCGCTATACAAATGAAATACATAAATAAGTTGTAGCACAGTATTGCTACTGTAAAGGGCCAAGTGGTACTGTTCCCACTTGGGTCAACGGGGAATGGTATCATGGCTGCAGTTATAAAGGTATACATCCACACCTTTGCAAAAGTCAAAACAACAGGCAGGACCAGAAGTTATCAGCCCGAAATAGAGAGCTATCACACACAGCATGAGCAGGGGGTAGGGTTGGCCCCCTCATGGGTCTTAGTTCGGCTAATTATTAGCATTTGCTTTGTTTAAAAAAAATAAGGAATCACACCAAAACAACAAAGCGTTTTTTTGTAGAAAATGCTGAGCTCTATGCAAGTGTACTCGTCCTTAGCGCTAAAGGGTTATCAGAGTACCTCTAACATTCATGTCAGTAGACTTGTCCTGGGCTAACTTCCAGCAAAGGGTATTTCTGCCCTAATTGTACATACGCTTTGACAGCATATATTATTATTTTTTTTTTTAAGAAAGCTACACAGTGAAATAAAGGCTATTGAAAAAGGCGTTCGCTGAGTTTGGATTCAAATTACTTTAAACGCCTTTGCCCAAACCACTTCACTTCCAACGCCATGCCCACGAAGCCCATTGCGGAACGTTAGCACATACGCGTACACCACCATTCACTCGCACAGGGGCAGCAGGGGAGTGAATGGTGAGGCGCCATTAGTTTCTCCTTAAGAAAGAAAGCAACCATTGGAGACTTGCTGAGACAGCATGGTGACAAGTGCTATAGATTTGGACTCAGTAAACTCTCTGCCATCCCTGCAGAAAGAAATTAAAAGACGCGTTGAAGCAGAAATAGAACTATATGAATCATTTAAATTACCAGTTGTGATGTAATCCTGTAATGATCCTGATGCCGTTCTCGAACTCCTGGGAGTTCGGGAAACAGTGTCAAGAGTGTATTGCTGACCGTTATGGAGAGTGCACCCGCCTGGGGGCTCTCAGTCTCTACAATAAAACAAAGGTTTTCCCTTGTAGTCTCGTTAAGTTATACCCAGAGTTAAACTTAACAAAACCGTTTGCCCTTTTATCTACTAAGGCAACATTTAGAGCCTCACCCTAGGATCCCAATGTCACTGCTGCAGTGCTGCATACATACTACAAGGGACGGGCGTGTCCACGCACAGCACACACACAGACAGACACACGGGACTGAATCTGGTGCAAAGGAGGGCAGGCATTCGAAGGGAATGAGGGGATATATGGTGACTTTTTTGTAGGCCCTAAATCAAGAATTCGTCTGATTAACTCCTTTGGGTAGTTGCTCAACATTGAGGTTTGGATCAGTGGAAGGTGAGACGGGACAGACATTGCGCACGATGAGTAGCGGGAGGTGGCTGCATTGTTGGCATTAGTCATGATTGCGGGGAGGCACATCTCGCTGTCCAGCTGGACCCCAAGGATGGACGATTGCGGCAGCAGGTGAAATGATGCCCAACGGGAATGAGATGTGAGAAGAGGTGGCATGTGGCACTATGGATGTGAGCACTTTAAACAGCTTTGATTTGGACGGATTGAGCATCAGTCAGCGATGCCCTTCCCGCAGTGCCAGAGGGAGTAATTTTATCATAAGCAAAGGGGGAGCAGATGTGCACTGCCACACTCTCCTGGATGATAAAGGGATTTTGCTTGTAGAATTAAGGCTGCAGAGCCAACTCAGCTATGCAGAGGGGTATCTGACCACACCTCGAGTCATTATTGGTGATAAACCCGAATGAAACACATGCCAGCAGAGTCTCTGGCGGTATGCCGCCCGCCCCCTGTTATCCTGCTTGTTCCCTTGCTTACATTCTTTTGCTTCCAATCGCTCAACACCGTTTTGAAAAGGTGAACTTGTGCTCAAGTTGTGGTTTATTTCTACCAAAATCAGTTGACACCAGTTGTGCACAACATGGCACTTTCTCGAAGTTGTTATGAGGGTTGACCATTTGTCGGTAAAATAGCTCAGCGGGTTGAGCGCTCGCTGCTGCGATCTATGTGTTCGGCAGGTCGCAGGTACGAATCCCGGCAAGGCCAACTCAGCCTTTCATCCTTCCGAGGTCGATAAATGAGCACCAACTTCGGTTGGGATGATAAATGTATGTACATATGTTCTCTGTAAAGCCCTTTGGCTTAAGGCGCTATATAAATAACAAACCATTATCATTATCTAGCTTAAGGTTGGATGGCAGGTGCCATTGTGTGCCCATTACGGGAGAGGTAATTGGCAATGGACAGGCATCACCACTCCACTACTAAATCGCTCCCCTTAAATCTCCCTTTCATGGGAGCTGACAGTGAAAGCACAGTGGCTTGCACCGCGTCAGGTATCTGGCTGTCCATAGCCTGGTAATGTGAGGCACACTGTATACATTGGCCCTCGGAGCCTGTAGAGCCCTCAGCCCACACTGTTTCCGTTAGTGGGGCCATAGAGGTGGCGGTGGGCCAGTGTTTCTCCCACCCACCCATGCTGCTTCAGGGGTGCCAGGCAGGCTGGGCAGCAGTACACACTTGGAAATGGGGTGCTTTGGTTCAGATGGAGAGTCCCGCTATTGAAAGAATGCCTTGTTCAGATGTAAAAAGAGGACACATATGGCACCACGTGATTACAGGCCCGTGGCATCAGCTTTTGTGAGGGCTTCTAGATACCCAGCTGCCTGACATGGCACGCAGCATCATACCTCACGGAAGATCTTCTGTCATCTGCATTTACTGGGGAGAACTAGCGACTTGTTTCCAACACAGCCAGATGTTCCCTGGAGGAAGAGACGAGGTGGCAGTGTCATCCCATTGCGCAGCTGCCGGGATGGAGAGATCAAATCCCCAGTCTTTCGTTTGCCATTCTAATTTTAGATAACGTAAAGCTCCGGCTGAGGATGGTACCACGCGCCAATAACACGTCAACAGCCAGCGAAAATCAACACTGCGTGTTATTTTATTTTATATGCAATACTTACGTTGTAACAACTAACATCTTCATGCTTCTAGTAGTTAAACGTTTCACAAAGAAAATAGTTTGCATTCCGTTGCTTATGGCTGGCATAAGTTAAATAGTAGTTTACTGTGTCTAAAATACATGCACTTCAAAGTATTGTGTTTTCAATACATCACAGATGCGTTTGTGGTTGCAGCCACGGCCCGCGACCACTCCCGACGCATCTGCTAATTGTGCCGTTTTATATTTTCAGCATTTTCCGACAAAAAATCCCGAAAATATAAAACGGCACAAGTCACCAGGGAGAGCCTGGCTGGCAGGGAGAGGCCCTCTCCCTGCCAGGACTCTCCCTGGTGACTTGTGCCATTTCCCGGCCGTTTTTATTTTCGGCATTGTTTGTGGAAAAAGGCCGAAAATATAAAACGGCACTATTAGCAGATGCGGGAGTGGTCGCAGCTGCCCGCGGCTGCAGTATGGGCAGCAGCAGCGCACTCCTGCCTGCGGCCTTGCGTACCAGTCCGGCGTGGCCCAAGGCAAGGCCCTTGGGCCACGCACGGACCGGGGGTAAACAAAACAAGGCTAGGCCCAGGCGGCCCCCGCCGAGCTGACTGCCGTCCACTTGGGGCGGCCCGCTACCACCAAGGCTCGCCCCAAGTTGACGGCAGTCAGCACGGCAGCAACACTGAACGACGTGTAGGCCCTGGCCTACACGTCGTTCAGTGTTGACTCAGCCCTAGCCCTGGGCCGTGTGGTGGATCACATAGTTTGGGCTCGGGGAGGGGAGTGTAAGTAACACTCCCAGTCCCCGGGCCCAGAGAAGAAATGGGGGTACTTACCGCTGCGCCTGGTCACTTCACTGGGCAGCACCACAACTTGTTGATGTTGACTCGTCGTACCGCGGCTGGAAAGAGAAACAGTCAACAGGGTGTGAAGGCCGCGCAGGCGCACGCACACACCCTGCGCCGCCAGTAGTCTGACTCATAGATACAGTAATATCATTGGCTGTTTGCCAGCCAATGATATTACTGTATCCATGGCAGGAGAGGGAATAAGTGCGCTGTTTGCGCACATTTCAGGCTGGCGGGGCCACCCCTGAAGCGCCCCGCCAGGCTTCTAATGAAAGGGGCTACGTAGGGTGCGGGAAGCTACGAGCTCCACGCACCCGACTATAGAAAAAATATATACTAAATTGGGACAGCCCCGGCGCTGGGCCGACATGACACACTATTGTTTCCTTGCCACAGCGCCCCCGCGCTGTTGTCAAAGGAAATGCAGCAGTACTAAAGCTAAAAGAGATTCAATCAGAGAAGTTCTCTGACTGAATCTCTTTTAGCTTCTCTCTTTTTTTGGGGCGGCGGCGCCCGGCCGCCCTATCATAGCAGCCGCCACTGATCAGGATCAATCTGTGGTTGCAGCTCGTCTTCATGATTGGCTTAAGTCAGTCGGTATTTGGATGGACCAAAATTGGCTCAAACTGAATGGTGATAAAACGGAAGTAATGCTTGTGGGCTCCCCTCCTAATCCGTCTTAATGGACCACCGCTTTCTGGCCCACATCGTTGGGTCCTCTACCCTGTCCTGTAAACAAGGTAAAGAATCTGGGGGTTATCCGCTCTGCATCCCTTTCTATGTCAAATCAGGTTTCGGCTGTCAGTCCGCACACCACCAGATCAGGGTTCTAAAGAGGGTGCTACCTATGATCCCAGAAACCATGCGTTCCCCAGTGGTGGCGGCACTGGTTCTCTCACGGCTGGATTATTGTAATTCCTTATACTTATCTCAACCGACGGGTTTGCTACAACGCCTCCAACGTATGCAAAATCTGGCAGCCAGACTGGCCACTGGGTCCTCCTATGGTGCCCACATCTCACCGGTACTTCGTCGTCTCCACTGGCTCCCGGTGGCACAGCGTGTTAACTTTAAGTCATTATGCATTTTCCACCGGGCAGTTCATGGCTTAGGAGCGGAATTCCTTCAAGATAAATTTTCGCGATATATCCCGGATCGTGACCTTCTCTCCTCTACAACCAACCTTCTTAAGGTCCCCAGGTTCAATCGGGAAAGACATGGCGGCAGAGCCTTCTCTATTACCGCAGCCAAGCTCTGGAACACTCTGCCACTATCACTTAAATCCTCGGCTAATCATCTGGCTTTCCGGAAAGCCCTGAAGACCACCCTGTTCTAACGCGTCTGTCCTTGTTGAGCTCGCAGCTTCCCTACCAGCGCCATGATGCCTCTGGGCGACCGTGCGCTTTACAAATATATATAACATAACATAACATAACTGAATAGAGGTCTGGGGAGGTGCACCCAGAGGCACCCCTCGACAGAATGGTCTGCAGCAAGATTGGGTTCTCACCCACCACCACACCACGTTCCCCACTGGTGCCCGGTCGTGCCTGAGATTCCTCCTGGGTCTGCACCATCTCCTCAACCTCAACAGCATCAAGTGTGTCATCCCCTGCAAAAACATGAAAGACAAAAAATGGAAACAGGCATTAGCACCATAGCACACAAATAGGCCTGACAAGCTACAGAACCAGTACATGATTTACACATGTCCCACATGACTGTAACCCTCCCATGCATGCAATGTCACTGAGTTGGAAGGGGAGGCAAAAGGGAGACACTGATGACACCAACATGGAAAAGCAACACATTTGCTGCATGCTGGGTAGCACTGCCATCACACATTGGCCTGTGAGTGGCATGTCCAATACACATACATGACACATGCCATCACACACAAATGGCATGTACCATAGCCATGGTACATTCCACAAGTTCATCCAAATGTCAGTGAATGAATACTGTCAGCCATCCATGTGAGATGGACATGATAAGATCAAAAATGCTACATAGTGTGACAAAATAGGGATGTGCCACACACTGCAACACATCCAGTGTACAAAAATACATTGATTGCAGGCCGATGTACACATCAATGGTTGGTCACTTCAACATGACAGGAAACAACTATCATGTTCCACATTCAAACAGGCCCCAAAAATTCCTGTGATCAGGCCAATACTCAATTAGCCTGAATGGTCAAATCATTCATCTAACAAGGTAACACATGTGGGCCAATGTGGGGTTCATCAATGACAGAAGCATGTCACAAATGTGACAATAGGGCTGAAGAATGCATAGCAAAAGTGGGAGAATTGAAACATTCAGCCTGAACGAACACTGAAAAATACAAACAATGTTGTTGCAAGATGCCACTTCAAGGGCAACTCCCGTAATGTTGAGCAAAATTACTAATGTGGGCCGAAGGGATACTGTCACACCCAAACCCAAGGTCGCTGAATGTTTTGGATGAAGCACATGGGTGACCCATACCACTCAGGCACACACACCCTCACCTGGCACTCAATCAGAACCCGTCACCCAAACAACATACACATGCATTACACACACATGCATGGGCACTCACCGGACAATGCATCATAATCAGGTAGTCCTCCCACACCTTGGATCTGTTCCGCTGTGATGAAGGCCCCAGCAACAGACTCATGTTCAGTGAGTTTGTTGTCCTCTTGTGGAGACCCACCGCCAGTCACCAGAGTAGCGGCATGATTTGAGGCCAGCTTGTTCTTTGCTCTGCGTTTCAGGTCATTCCACCGCTTGTAGCAATCATCAGCTGAGCGCGTCACAAATCCAAAGGCACTTATGCGGTCGGCGATGGTCTGCCAGTGTGCCTTACGTTGACCAGGTGTGGTCTTGCACCCTGCAGTCACCAGCATTTCGTGGCTATGTGCCGACACATAGCCCATAAGTGCATCAAGTTCCGGTTCATTAAAGCAAGGCTTCCTTGAGGTACCGGACTGTGTAGCCGTGTCTGGGGTCTCAGCCTGTCGTGCCAGAGCACCCTTCTTCCTCTTCTTTAAAGGTGGAGCAGAGCCAGAGTGGCTTACGCCGCTCTGGTCAGTAGGGGCAGAACCACCGGTGGACTGGGTAGTAGGAGTGTGGGAATGCACAATGACCATAGGTCTTGATGCAGGCATTGGTTGCAGGGTAATGTTGGCAGGGGGAACGTCAGTTTGATGGACCGGGACTGACACTGTCCTGGCTGGGAGAGTCAGAGCTGGGGCGGATGGAGCTGCAGCTGCCCCTGCAGCCTCCCCACCCTGCATACTTGGGGCAGCAGATGACATATCTGCCCCAGATCCACGTGGATTGGTGACAACAACTTGCACCGCCACACGTGGCCTAGACTTGCTGACCTGAAAGTCAGCCAGGGAGTCATCCTGTGCCAGGTCAGGTGCCAAAATGGGCTTGTCCAACAGGGGCTGAGCTTGGATGGTGTCAGCCACGTTTCCCTCAACCATGGGGGGGCATGGGTGTTCCTGATTGTTCCTCCACACATGGGGGTATAGGGGCACCCTGCAAATCCCAGCCACGTCCCCTACTGCACCCACCATGGCCACCTTTTGAAGGTTGCCCACCTTTGCCTCCCTTACCGCTTGGTCGCCTCCCAGCCATGGCACTGATGTTGTTGTGCGTATGGGAGTTGCAGTAAACTATTGTCCAGGGCAATTGGGGGTCAAAGGGGTAGGATACTAGATGGAATTTGTACCCTGGTGCTCTAATAAGGCTGTCTGTGACCCCTGGGGGAAGATGATGGGTCACGCAACGCACAGGCAGCCCAATATCAAAAATTAACATGCACGCAACCCCTCGTAGACTATGTGCGTCAAAAAATGAACCCACACTACGCTGTGGCACCCAGAAACACAAAAATAAGCGTACGCGTAATACACCCAGCCTACAATGACCTCTGTAGGGGAACGCAACACACGGGGCAAGCACAGTTGCTAAGTACGTGCGGAACTCACCGTCTGCCTGGAAAAAGAACGTGAAAAATACGCGCGTGTGCGCGTTGGCAACACCCCCGCCAAAAGAAGAATTGTACGCTGTCTGAGGAGGCAGGACAAAAGGGGAAGTGAACTCTGTTAGAGGAAACAGGCCCAACAAAAATTCAGAAAAGAGCTATCAGAGGTAACAGGGAGTACGAACTAGAAACGCTGTGAAGTAATCGCGTGTGAACCAACAAGAAGTACAGATTTCACCCACTCGCTCTCCATGAAAAGCACGTACAAGGAAATGGCGTCCTACACATAGCTTTTAAACCGGCCCATACGTACACATCAGATACGCGTGTACGCATGCGCTTTCCTCCAATTACACGCGATGACACTCGGACGTGCAGTTTTTCCACGTGTGCTCTGTCATCACGTGCTATGAGGGAAACGCCTGCGCGCGTAATGTAACTTATGCACTTACGCGCTAAGGGCCATTGGTCCAATGGAATCCCGTGCGTCTGCTGACGCACTTACGCGCTAAGGCCCTTTCCTCGAATTACACACTGACGTGCAATTTCTTCATGTGCCAAATCACTCTGTATCTAGCTGGCCACGTGAAAACACACAGAAGACCACGCTCCTGCCCAGAAGGCCGAATTACTGCCCCCCAGAGCCCCGAGCACGCTCCCACCTGCCATCTGCTGCTGCCTGACTGCCTGCTGCCCACATGCCCTGGCATATGCTGCCTGCACGTCAGCAAGGGGTGTAGGTGCTGTGACCACCCCTGCTGGAACTGAAAACTCCCGACTGGGATTCCATCGCTCCACAGCCCAGCCCCAGGACCCAGTTGCCCACCCACACCTGCCTCTGGGGTTGCCATGTCCGGCACAACACCATCTAGCAGCACTGGCAACCCCCAGCCAGAGAGGCAGAGGGCCACCAGCTTCACTGCCACCGAAGATGGTGTCCTGGTGGAGCAAGTCCTGGGGCAGTATGATGCCCTCTTTGGAAGTTTGCGCGCCGACAATGAAGGACGGACCAGGATCTGGATGGACATTGTGACTGCCATCAACGCGGAGGGGGTGGTAGTCCGCGACTTACATCATGTCAAGAAGCGCTGGGAGGACTTCAGGTCCAGGACCCTCAACAAGGCCCGGCGCCTCGCTAAGGCAGTGGATGCCAAGGGGCGCTGGGGCCAGCTGTCGAACCATCAAATGAGGGTCCTGGAACGCATATGCCCAGCGCTCTACGTCCAGATCCTTGAGAGGCAGACCCGTCTGGAGTCGAGCGGTAAGTGTAGATTCATGGTGTTAGTACGCTGTACGTGACGTGGTGTGCCAGTAGTGTGCAGGTTGCACATGTTTTTATGTAGGGGCATGTAGGGATGTGTATGAACATGGGCGTGCGGCAGCCACATGTGAGTCCTCTCAGTTGTGAGACACATTGATGGTGTATGTGTTGGTAAGCATGCTGGGCAAATGCATGTGTGGGAGCACACGTTTGAATTTATGTGTATGCACATTGGCACGGTTGTGGCATGGATGGTGGTTCATAATGCATGTATCTGCAATGTGTACATGTGCATGTATGTGTATCTGACAAGTGTGCAAATGTGATGCAACAAGGATGCACGTGACACTGATATGTAGAAGGATGAGTGGCAGATGTGATATGTATGGCGATCTCATCACTGCAATAGTTGGAGGAGATGTAGACATGCATGTAAGTGTGGTGGCGTGTGTGCATGTCTAGTGCACTCCTTGTGTTTCATGTGATGTTAGGCTCACCTTTGCCTGTTCATGCTGTTGTATGTGTATGGATGGTGCTGCCTGGTGCAATGTTGCTGTTGAAATGTTCATGTGTGTGAGTTGAAATGACATGTGTGTCGTGGAGTTGATGCCGTGTCTGTAGTTAAACAATGCCAGTCATGTGCAACTGTCATGTGTGTATCAGTCCATTGTACAGAGCCCTGATGCCTGTGTTTTATCTCTCCCTGTCTGCATCGTCAACTGAAGAAGAGGGCGGAGAGGGTGCTGTGGAGCACAGCGGCTGGGATCATCCCGCCAGCCGGAGACGCAAGGCCTGGCTCCCCTCCCAGGTTGTCATCTTGTCGGGGAGTGAGGAGTCCGGTACCGCGTCCCAGGCCGCAGCTGCCGAGGGAAGGTCCAAGAGGCGGAGGTTGGAGTTGGACTCCTCGGCAGCAGAAGGGGCAGCTGAGACCCCACAGGGTCCGACGGAGGAAGATGGCACGGAGTCATCCAGGTTGGTGGGGGGTTTGATGGAGGAGGAGGCCGTGCAAGGGACAGAGACGGGGTCTGGAGGTAGGGATTCCACTGGTGCCAGTGGTGCAGTGCAGGGGCAGGGACAAGAGGCAGCACCGGCCACCGCGGAGGTGCCTGTGTGTAATCCTCTTCCCGATCCTGTGACTGCATCATCCCGCACCAGCAGGGATGCCTACGTCTAGACCCGTTTCCAGGGAGGGGATCCGCTTACAACAACTGGCCTTCCTCTCCCTGCGGACGTGGCTATCCGGGACAGGGTTGAGCCTGTCCTGGGTGGGGTGGCATTGCGTCAACGGGCCATGCGAGCTGACCTGCAGTCTTTCCATGAGGAGACTGCACATCTTCTCGGATGGCTCGCTGACCGCGTAGACCTACTGGGACAGCTCACCAGGGCCGGATTACTCCATTTTCTGGACCTTGTTCCGACCCCCTCCTCAACTGAACCCCCTATGCCCCAGTCATCCTCCAAGCCATCTTCCCACCTATGTATCACCTGGGTACCCTGTGGAGCTGCCTCTGACCCTGCGGCCAGGCTTGTGGAGGACACATCCCTGCCACAGTCAGGAGTCGGACGTCCAGCAGGGGTGGCCACCTCAACAACTGCACCCCAGCCGGAGGAGGATGTGCAGGCAGCAAGAGCCAGGGCACAGGCAGAGGCACAGCAGCAGCAGCAACAAGGTGGGAGCCATCATGGCTCGGGGCCTTCGACATCGGAGGGGCAGGCATCGGCCAGAGGGCAGGAGGACCCAGGACTGGAAGTGTCTTCCGTGTGGCAGCAGTTAGGCCATGCTATAGATGCGGAGCGGCAGCGGGCAGAAGAGGCACGGCTCACAATGGTTAGGGCGGAGAACTCCATGCGGAGGGCCCTGAGGCGCGCCGAGTGCCTCGAGGCAATTTGCAGGGAGTTGGAGGAGAACATGTCATCGTCCCTGCGAACCCTCGGGGCCATGGAAGAGGACCGCCTCAAGGACCATTGACCAGGAGTTCGATGATGCCCTGGCCCGGGACATCCAAAAGTGAGCCGTCGAACTAGCCCGCTGCGCTTGTAAATAGTTTTTAGAGTTAGGTTTCCTTTATGTTTTCCTTTCATTTGTGGTCAATGGACAATGCCACCCAAATTTGTATATAGTTATATTTTTAGGTAGTTAGGTAGGCAGGTTTCATTTGTTTGGTTGGGATCATGGACCCTTTACATCTTTGGACAATGGATTGTACATAGTTTAATCATGTTTTCGTTTTTTTGTTGTGCATTATGGACATGGAGCAATGGATATTTTTTTCCCCGGACAATGGATTGTAAACAGTTGGACTATGGATTGATTTCTCTTTCATTTTTTTATGAACATGAAGCAATGGATTTTTTTTTTAACATTTCCTGTGGATTCGCGTTGTTGGAGGGTGACTTTGGACTGTTTTCCTTTCCAATTTACATGGATTGGTTATCATTTTCATTCAATCATCTTTTTCACATGCTTTTCATTTCATGTTTCATATTTTGGTATGCTTTCATTTTATTTTTGATTTCATGAACATTATACATTTTCATTTTTTAGTTCCATGTGTGGGATTTGCTCATTGGCTTGATGCATGTGAAAATGTTGGCATTACCCAAGCAATGCCAACCAGTGTATGTGTGTGACGGACATGTGTTGATGTACATAGGAGCTCCGTATTCGAGGCGAGCGTGGCAGAAGACTGGATGCTGGCTGCAGGCACGGTGAGAGTCACGCTGCTGGATGCAGAATAACACGAAGCATGTGCTGCTGTTCGGGCGTGGTCTAAATAGCCTCCAAAGGAGTCCCAGGAAAGAAGTTCCCCAGGACCACACCCGAGTAAAAAAAATAGTCACTGTAGTAAAATAGTCCCATCCAGGCCTCACGTTGGCTTGGATTTATTCTCAGCATGGTCTGCATGAGGTAAGTAATGTCTATGAGCCTGGCGCCTATGGCACCAGGACTGATTTTTATTATGAGCCTGGTCCTACGGTGCCAGGACTGAACCCAGACTGGGGCTGCTGGGGTTTTTGTAAATGTCTGGTTGCCTGCTCCCGGGGCTGATGGGCTTTATCCGGATGCCCGGGGGTAGGCATCATGACAGCATGACAATCATACAGAAATGCAACAGGATGTCACTGCAAATCCTCCAAAGAGAGTAAAAGAAACTAAAACTTCATCAAGTACCACAAACATAAAAGAACCCATTAGGGAAAGTAAACCAGGTACTTCGTCAAAGAAGGAAGACAAACTAAAAAGAAATCAGATACAGAACTACCTGGTCCATTTAAACTCTCAAATATAGTTGGAGTAAGTTGCTATGCAAATGTAGCAATGAATATTCTATTTCAATTGCCACCAATAGTTGACAACATTTACTTACAAAGTACAGACCAATTGTGTTTGCAAATGTTAGTACTTCACAGAAATGCAACAAATAATCCTGATAACACATATAGTGTTTATGGAATAAGACAACAATTGGACTACTGTGCTGGAATGGTGAAATTCACTATAAACTCACAGGAAGATCCACAGGAATTTCTAATGTACTTACTACAAGTACTGGAAAATAAAAACATACCTATAAATGAAATCTTCCAGATTTCATACATGTGGAGACATACATGCACTCTCTGCAACAATGTGACACAAGAGCAAATCCCCAATAAACGCTTCGTATATATATCAATACCTAATTGTGAATCCATTCCATTTCAGCATCTTGTGCAAAATGCAAACCATGGTAGATTATGTACTACCTGCAATTCGGATAATCGCTCCACCTTACTAATACAAACACATAGGGCCTCATTCCGAGTACGGCGCTAACCAATGGCGCTATTAACGCCTCGGTTGACGCCGTACCCGGACCGGCAGCGCCTTGGTGGATGGCGGAATTACCGCCCCATTCCAAGGTTGGCGGGGCGGTAATTCCCCATTCACCAAGGCTCTTCCCCATTCCCAAATGAGCCCCCATAGGGCTCAATGGGAATGGGGAAGATGCAAATAACGGTGACCGTTCATTACGGTCACCGTTATTGGCTTGGAGGCCCCTTTGCGCCCTCGACTTTAACACCTGCTCAAAGCAGGCGTTAAGGGCGAGGGCGCAAAGGGAACTCGGAGTATGGCGGTAAGGGATCACCGCCACCGGTCTCGTTACCGGTGGCCGCTATCCCTTACCGCCATACTCGGAATGAGGCCCGTAGTAACTACGTAATACTAATGCTTCTACGTTACAATGCAGATGGTACCAAAAACAATTGCAAGCTGACTGGATTCACACATGGCAAGTATCACTTGGTAAGGAAACCTTCACAACAATAGGTAAAATCTACCACGCAGGAGCCACAACCAATTCAGGTCACTACACCGCATATATAAAAAAGAAATGTGGGTGGTTTGAATGTAATGATAGTACCATTACTCTAACGCAGAGATTACCAGCAAATCTTTCAAACGCTTATTTAATGTTCTTAAAACCAAAATGTATTAACTGAACTGTGCTTAAACCTTAAGTAAACTTGTAGTAAAAAAATATAAACTGTTAGAATATTCCAAAAGGTATCTAACTGCCCAAAGCTTCTACAACAACTAAACAGATAAATGAATACCACTAAATTAGAGCAAAAAATAGATAGTTAGAATACACCAACTGGTATCTAACTAACCCAAAATTTTACAATATCCAAACTGATAAATCAATACCACTAAATTAAATAAAAAAAATAGACAGTTAGAATACACCTACTGGTATCTAACTGCTCCAAAATGTTACAATATCCAAACAAATAAATGATATGTTACTGCTCCAAAAAACTGCAACAAGCCAATGTATATAGCATTAGCCAGAAACAACAAGTGAACACTGAAAACAAACAAACAAACTGTAGCATAACAGAAAAAGGTTTTTTTTAAATCCAACATGGATTTTTTTTTCTCCCACAGACCCAATGATTTTAGCAACAAACACAGAAACTGAGCAAATTGCACAGTACTCTGATTTGTAATCTACTAAATATGAGGGTAAAAAAAAAATGTTGATTATTCAATGTAATAAGTCGTCACAAAATACCAATACTAACATGATCTTTTCTTTTATCACAGAAATGAACAAGAAATACATGTACTCCGGTTACTAAACCAAGCAGTAAGTATATTATAATAAGTACAACCATCGCAGCATATCACACCCATAGAGGCTTATAACTTTGTTCCTTATAAATTGTTTTTGGATCCCAAAGTTATAAGCCACTATGAGTGTGATATGCTGCGGTGGTTGTGGCCACAACCACCGTATAGGCCATGCACCCAAGACTCTATGCCCTGGCCACAACCAACGCAGCATATCACACTCATAGAGTCAAACATTTTAACTATGGCTTATGGGAACTTTTAATGTTCGCGGACATAATGAGTGTTCTTAGAACACTTTCAACTTGCCAGCGAACAATACGGACAGCGTCCTCAGGACACCACCATTTTGTTTATTTACAAACATTTCAGGACACCGCAAGTGTTCTTAGAACACTTTCAACTTGCCAGCGAACAATACGGACAGCGTCCTCAGGACACCCCCATTTTGTTTATTTCTGAACATTTCAGGACACCGCAAGTGTTCTTAGAACACATTCAACTTGCCAGCAAACAATACGGAGAGCGTCCTCAGGACACCCCCATTTGGTTTATTTACGAACATTTCAGGACACCGCAAGCGTTCTTAGAACACTTTCAACTTGCCAGCGAACAATACGGACAGCATCCTCAGGACACGCCCATTCTGTTTATTTACGAAAATTTCAAGACACCGCAAGAGTTCTTAGAACACTTTCAACTTGCCAGCGAACAATACGGACAGCATCCTCAGGACACCCCCATTTTGTTTATTTACGAACATTTCAGGACACCGCAAGTGTTCTTAGAACACTTTCAACTTTCCAGCGAACAATACGGACAGCGTCCTCAGGACATCCCCATTCTGTTTATTTACGAACATTTCAAGACACCGCGAGAGTTCTTAGAACACTTTCAACTTGCCAGCGAACAATACGGACAGCGTCCTCAGGACACACCCATTTTGTTAATTTGCAAACATTTCAGGACACGGCGAGTGTTCTTAGAACACATTCAATTTGCCAGCGAACAATACGGACAGGGTCCTCAGGACACCCCCATTTTGTTAATTTACGAACATTTCAGGACACTGCGAGTGTTCTTAGAACACATTCAACTTGCCACCGAATAATACGGACAGCGTCCTCAGAACACCCCCATTTTGTTTATTAACGAACATTTCAGGACACCGCGAGTGTTTTTAGAACACATTCAACTTGCTAGCGAACAATACGGACATCGTCCTCAGGACACCCCCATTTTGTTTATTTACATACATTTCAGGACACCCCGAGTGTTCTTGGAACACATTCAACTTGCCAGCGAACAATACGGACAGCGTCCTCAGAACACCCCATTTTGTTTATTTATGAACATTTCAGGACACTGCGAGTGTTTTTAGAACACATTCAACTTGCCAGCGAACAATATGGACAGCATCCTCAAGACACCCCCATTTTGTTTATTTACGTACATTTTTGGACACCGCGAGTGTTCTTAGAACACATTCAACTTGCCAGTGAACAATACGGACAGCGTCTTCAGGACACCCCCATTTTGTTTATTTGCGAACATTTCTGGACACTGCGAGTGTTTTTAGAACACATTCAACTAACCAGTGAACAATACGGACAGCATCCTCAAGACACCCCCATTTTGTTTATTTACATACATTTTTGGACACCGCAAGTGTTCTTAGAACACATTCAACTTGCCAGCGAACAATACGGACAGCGTCCTCAGAACACCCCCATTTTGTTTATTTGCAAACATTTCAAGACATCGCGAGTGTTCTTAGAACACATTCAACTTGGCAGCGAACAATATGGACAGCTTCCTCAGGACACCCCCATTTTCTTTATTTACGTACATTTCAGGACACTGCCAGTGTTCTTAGAACAGTTTCAGCTTGCATGCGAACAAAACGGACACATATTGCGTCCTCAGAACACCCCCCCATTTAGTTTATTTAGAACATTTCAGAACAGCCGTGTTGTCCGCAGACAAATCGAACACAACAAGAGGGCCTACCACATAAAAAAATACAACATTTAACCTATCTCATACTCTCCCACCCTTCCCAAAAACTCTTACACACCAACACACTCTACTAAATACAATTTTTAAACCAAGTTTCACTGCGCTGTCCGCGGATGTCCACGAATCCAAGATGGCGGGCGCTAGCGAAAATCTGACACGCTTCACGCTCTACGCCGTCCAATCAGCGAACACGTTACATGTCCACGGACATCACGCAAGCCGATTGGCCAATTAGAACAGTGTCCGCGGAGCGAACCGGGAAGTCTGTCCACGGACCGAACACAGATATCACAATTTTTTTGTGACCTACTTTCTGGTCATTTTTTAAAAAACTACTGGATGGATTTTCACCAAATCTGCAAAAACAAGCTTTCAGGACCAAGCCGCTACTCCTGGTCCAAATTTGGTAAAAATCCGTCCAGCGGTTTGGGCTGTAGGCGCGAGCAAATTTTTTTCCCCATTCAGTCTATGGGGGGAAAAAAAAGTTTTGGGACCCTCTTATATGGCCATATGGCCATGCACCCAAGACTCTACCGTGGCCATGTAATACACGTATGGTTCAGTTGCCCTAATAAAAACCTAGCAAATTCAGTGCAAAAACTTCGTTAAAGGGACATTATAGTTACTTTGCACTAATAACAACCTATCCATATTATGGTTACAAGTAAAACTTAAAAACCCAGGAGATTTGCCAGTTATGGTAAGCTAAGCAACCATAACTCGCACCACCACTGTGCACTGCTAAGACTAACACCCATGACATCTAAGATGACATCACAAATGTCATTGATGACATCTCTGATGACCTCACATCTGGCTCCCTCTTTTTTTGTTCACTGACATATGTAGGCCAGGTGGTTTTCTTCACTGACAGTCAGGAGCTAAAAATTCAAAAGGGCTATATTTGTAGACCTTACTCTTCTCATATGTTCTTACGCTACTTTCCTCAGGAGGTCAGTCACATCATATGATACATATACATAGGGGAAGAAGCAAGCCTGAAACACAGCAATCATTTCTGTGCATGAAGATAATCAGTTATGTTATGAACACTTTCTGGTAATACTGCTGCTCTTTTGCTTACTTTACTTTCCCTGTATATGCTCATATTTGTATGTGTTGTGGTCTCTTTATGTTTTGTGTGTAGTTGCACAATTATGTAGTAAGTGAGATATTATTAGCTACTTATTACAAGTTTCACAGTACGCAAAACTCTGAAATGAAACCATTCATCATTTTACTATCCAACATGGCAAGATTTTGAATATTGCACCTCAATGGTGCATGATACAGACAATGCCTATGTTTCTACATGAGTAGGTTCATGTACTGGAAAGAACTCTGCAATGCAATGGTGTTCATAGCAATGCATTGCTTAATGAACTATGTATCTCATGATAGTTCTCCCAATGACCTCTGATAGTTTTCTGCCAACATTATAATGACAATCCCTTGTGGAGACTTTTCATGAAAACTAATTGCACATGTGATGTCATCTTTGATATCATGGGTGTTAGTCTTAGCAGTGTACAGTGGTGGTGTGAGATATGGTTGCTTAGCTTACCATAACTGGCGAATTTGTGGTGTTTTTCGGTTTTACTTGTAACCATAATATGGATAGGTTTTTATCAGTGCAACTTAACCATAACGTCCCTTTCACAAAGTTTGTTCACTGAATTTCATGGGTTTTTACCAGTGCATTCTATTTTCCCACAACTTACTAATATCATACTTACCCCAATATAACACTTCTGTCCAATTTACAATGTTTCACCTTAAAACTCTGCCATTTCCCACCTTCTAGCATCATTTTTAAGACTTCTATACACTTTTTGCAACTTTTTCAACTGTTTTTGCATCTGTCGATGGCCGCGAACGTCTGATGTCAGACAGACCTTCCGGACAGTGCCAAGTGACCATGTGCTCGCACGCAGCATGATGACATGTCTGCAAAGGTGTCTGCACTTTGCGATCGGGTCCATGCCTCGAGGAATATTTGGAACTGCATTTTTCGACTGATCTAGGAGCTTTAAAGCTCAAAATGTACCCTTGCACGGTTCCTACACCTATACTTACTCATTATCCATTAAAAATCTAGAACAAAGCACATACTTGGAAGAATATTAGCAAAACTGCTATTTCTCTTAAAAATGGCATCAGCTATTGCCCTCCCTCCTCCCCAAGAGCCACCACCACCACCACTACCAGCTGAAGGACCTACACAACAAAAAAAGTGCAGCACTTCCAAAGACAATGAAGAGGACCAAGAAGATGAGGTAGAGGAAGTGCCTACCTCTAGCACCCAGAGAGAATCATGGGAGTGGCAGTTCTTTACCACTGTTGGGAGTGCACCAAAGACCAAAGCTACCAAAGTGAAATGCACTGAGTGCACTCAGTCGCAGACTACCTGGACAGTACTCCTACGGGACCACCTCCATGCGCTGACACACCAAATCCAACCACTGAAATTCTCTCAGAAAGGTTGTTCCTTTCTCAGCAACTAGTAGGCAGTCTTCCTCCACCTCATCTTCCTAAACCAGTACTGTGACCACACAGCCTACTTCTATGGTACACAAAATCCCACCAACTACCTTGCAAGCAATACAAGAGGCTGTTGATCCATATCTTTGGAAGACAACAGACCTCTGTGTATAATGCAACACACCACTCTACAAGGGGAAGCAATTTCGATGTGCGTTTGAAGCTGTAATCAAGGAGCATGAGAAACAATGCCCACTACCTTAGAAGTAACACACGCACAATATCTTCCCCTGTCCACCTGCTCCTCCATATTAGTGCTTGGTCCCTCTTCCCTCAATTCCCTCCTCACCTTATGTTATAACCTCTCCTGCAAGCATTTTTTTTTTAAAAAACAACAAAAGAAAGGTTGCTTTAGGAACCACCTTTCACAGTTAAAAAATAGAACTAAAACAAAATCTTATAGACTCCATCTACTTTACATTTATCAGTAAAGTACTCAATAGGTTTTTCCAACATTTCCATTAGCATTTTGTGTTATGCTAATAGAAATACTCTGACGTTCATTCCCCGTTCCAGGTACCGGAACAGAGGATAACAGCCCGGCAGCACAAGTTATCAGCCCAAGTGAAGTGTGTCCATGTGCGCCCTGATGTCTGCAGGCTTCAGCGTGTAATAAATAAATAACGAGGGCTCCGGACCATTATTTTCTATTGCAGGTCCTGCAATGGGAGATAAAGGCCATTAGCACCCCGGGTTCCTGTCATGATGCCTACCCCGGGCATCAGGACCAAGGCCCTCAGCTCCGGGAGCAGGCATCCAGACATTTGTTTAAACCACAGCAGCCCCGGCTAGGGGCTGTCTGGGTTCAGTCCTGGTGCCTTAGGCGCCAGGCTCATCATAGAAATCAGTCTTGGCGCCATAGGCGCCAGGCTCATAGACTTTACTTAACTGATGCAGACCATGCTGCAAAAGAGTCCAAGCCTACATGAGGCCTGGATGGGACTATTTTGTTACAGGGACTATTTTTTACTCGGGCGTGGCTCTAGGGATCTTCTTACCTGGAACTACTTTGGAGGCTATTTAAACAACACCCGAACAGCAGCACATGCTTTGCGTTATTCTGAATCCAGCAGCGTGACGCTCACCGTGCCTGCAGCCAGCATCCAGTCTTCTGCCAATCCCGCGTGCCTGCAGCCAGCATACAGTCTTCTGCCACACCTGCCTCGAATCCGGAGCTCCTAGAATAAAGAAGAAGAAAAGGACAAGGTTAGAAAACAAACTTATTTCAGATTAATCACCTAATTCCGGAACCATTTCATCTCCGGACCTGGAAAGTACATCAGTCCTGCACGCGTTGCTTCGCAAGCTCCAGCACGGCGCCATACTCACCAGTTCTCACAGCATCTTTCGATCCGGCACTGTCTCCATCATTTCTTCGCCGTAATCCGGCACCTAGGGGACACAAGAAAAAACAAGGTGAGCCAAGGGAATCAACAAATACAACCTCTTACCACCATAGACTTACCTGACATACCACCGGCGGTATTATTCCATAACTCCCCACATTTTCACATGCCGCATCTGTAAAGAGGGAGAAAAACAACACGTTAACGCATGCAATAGTTACCGGACAGCTGTGGGTAACACAGACTCTTACCTGAACGCCAGCAGCAGCTACGAGACCTTCTTCTCACGAACTCAGTTGCAACTTAAGGAAGGAAGGGGACAAGAGTGAACTATCGGGCACATTGAACTCTTTGAACTTGATACTTACCAATCCCGCCAGGGACTTCAGAGTCAATACTTACCGGAACTCTCCCAACGCCTTCAAACCAGTGAAGTAACTGGTATCTACGCACCCCTGCAAGACACGCAGGATGGAGAGCTCATCTTTTACGAACATAAGGTGAGGTTACTAAGGGGATATCGGAGGTGATTAGTGGGGGAGAGCGAGAACAGTTGGGAGGCCATCACTAAAACACATAGGTGGCTAATCCCTGTCTCCACTTGCAGGAAAATACTTCTTCGGGTCCAGCAGACAAGACTAGGCGGGCCAGTCCAGACAGTAATCTCTGCACTACGCATCACGTTGAAGGAGGCCGCAGCTGTCCGGGTCCGATCGACAACCCTGTGGGGTCCAGGTGAGCGTAACAGTTCCTGCTAAAAAATAGATTTTTCTTCCTATAGCAGGACGCCTGTGGCATCCTGCTGTAGGAAGGAAAATTATTTTCCAAGATGCCCACCATGGAAAGCGAAGGAGGGGCTCCGTACAGAACCTTATGACCATATTACCACAAGCACACTTTTTTCCCCTTTGAAACCTATCCTACTTTAGAATAACTTTACCACATAGCCGGTCCCAGGTGGAGATGGCCACTTTACACCATTTTTCATCCTTTGCGGTCATGGCCAGTAGCCAGATTGTCAGGGTCCTGACCTTATACCATGAACCGGACAATCTGGCCACTGCCCATGGCCACAGGCTATACTTCAGTCACCAAAGGTATATCACTATTTTTTGTACCTACATTATGATACTTGTCAAAAAATAAAAGCACGGTGTTGCAAATGTGCCTGTGTTTAAGGTCCCTGCCAATGCTCCTTACACGAGTTTGTTTAAAATCTGCCCATGTTTTATTTTTTCAAAAGCGTCAAAATCATTGTACATACAATCCATTCAGTCTTTACGCAAACATTGAAGGTTGGGTCTATAATATTTCTCAAAACTTTTGTCTAAAAATGTTGAGACCCCTTCTAATTTAGCCCCCTCTTGAGAAAATCCCACCAAATTTAGAAAAACATTTGTATCTCAATCTAAAATATTTTTGCAAACTTTTGTGTAGATTCATCAAATAGCACCGCATGTCTAAGCCTTTACATTATTTTGGCACCCCCCTCTAATTTTGCCCCCTCTTAACAGAATCACTCCAGGATTAGGTCTAGAATATAATTCCAAAATTACATGCAGTTTCATTGAGTGGCGCCAAAGTTATAAGAGAAAACACCAGGGTAAATTCAAAGACAATGTGGGAAAATAGCTACATTCCCTAACCGTTAAGCAAACATTACTGTATCACAACATGAACGGTTCTTCGGGAGAAACAACATTAATAACAACTGAGTGTACAAATGACTGAGACAAATACCAATGGGGAAGAAACAATGTGCTATCTATCCCTACAGGAAGAACACCCGGACCCTGGCGGGGGTGCCTGATTGGGGTGCCTGGCCCTAGGTGGCGTGTGGTTTAACACCTATCTAATAGGGGTAGAGGAAGCTGTCCCTCATCTCACCAATTGTATGGGAATCACAGATTTCATAGAAATTCAATTAATCATAAAAGAGCAACCAGAGAAAAAAACACAACTTAATGGCGACTGCAGGCAACAAGACTGGCTATTAGATCGTGTTGAAGCAGCTGGTTAGCTTGCATGGACTTCATATTGCCGTGGGATTTCCATCCATTTTTTATTCACACTAAAGCATCTAATTTACAACATGCAGAAGTAGTGTTTATATATAAAAATTTACCCATCTATCTGATACACCTTAAACGGCTCACGTAATGTGAGTTTTTTGATGGTGTCTTGATGTTTATGTACCGCTCCCTGATTGGCAGGGCTATCTAAATGGTCATGGGAGACCCATGGCCAGAAAGGTCGACCAGTTTCAATGGTTGAGGTGATTTAAACCATCTTCTTCAGGACCATTAGTTGCATTCTGTACTAGATCAGTCTTTCAACTTGCCCCAAGTTTAGGCATTGTGAACGAGCTGCTACGTCCCCTGCAAGGGAGACAAAACAAATATGGGAGAGCCATGTCACAAGTTGTTCAGCCTGGGATCTCTGGGGTCAGATGATGTGCAGTGTCCTACATCAAGGCTTGTTCTTCTGCGACAGTGAACAACACAACTGGAGAAGGCATCAGTGCGAAAGAGGATATGCTGGGATGGAATACAGCAGCATGGTGTTAGTGTCCCACGGGTTATTGCACGGAAACAGGCTTACCTCAAAAGTGATTTCAGTGTAGCTTAGAAGGGTAAAGCCATATGTGCCGTCTGCTGATGGAGAGATACGGCTGCCCGGCGAGCGGGAGCTCCAGGAAAACAATACTTCCAGGTGCGTCACTCTGTGGGCTGGGCAGTGGGTGCGATTACAGAAGTCTTCAGAAGGTAAGTAAGAGCGGCCGGCCATTGATAAGTGTAATGGAATTGATGTTCGAAGCCAACAGGAAGCCAAAGTTATAAGCCA
Source organism: Ambystoma mexicanum (assembly GCF_040938575.1). Classification (NCBI taxonomy): domain Eukaryota; kingdom Metazoa; phylum Chordata; class Amphibia; order Caudata; family Ambystomatidae; genus Ambystoma; species Ambystoma mexicanum. The sequence continues at coordinate 698,082,170 of NC_090932.1, read as the reverse complement.
TCCAAAACTTGCTTTCCACCAACCCGGTAATGCAAAAATAGGCACAGATGTCCTATGACATCTGAAGTGTCCACGGACACCACAGGACTGTCCCAGGACATCTGGAGTGTTCGCGGACTTTTGTGGATGAAAAACACCTGTTTTTTGGCTTATTATGGCCATATCCCATCCCATCCTCATCCCCAGAGAATATTTGTTGAGTTTAACAAGTGCAATGTTGCGTTATTTTCTCTTTTTTTTCTGTGGTGCCCGCGGACCCACGCAAAAGTCAGCAAATTCAACATGGCAGGCTTTTCAAGAAAATGGACGCATTTCACGTTTTTCACCATCCAATCAGCGCACACGCCCAATGTCCGCAGACTTCTCATAGCTCGATTGGCCTATCGGATCACTGTCCGTGGACCGAACAGGGAGATGGGTCTGTGGAGCAGAGCCAGATATAACTAATTTTTTTTACTTACTTTTAGCCAGTTTTAAAGAAAACTACTGGCTGGATTTACAACAAATGTACAAAAGCACTCTTTTGGCACCAAGCCGCCGCTCCTGCTGCAAATTTGGTGAAAATCCGTCCAGTGGTTTGGGCTGTAGGCATGAGCAAAGTTTTTTCCCATTATGTCTATGGAAACAACACATTTTTGGGATCCCTCCTACAACTATTCCCCCCTTGACGAAACCTCACCAATCTTACCAAAGAAATTCATAGCGGGCCATATACTTTTTTGCAAAGTTTGGTGAGGATTCGTCCACGCGGAGCAAAGTTATAAGCCACCCAAAAAGTGGCCTTCCTATGAGTTGAGCAACTTAACCATAACTACATGGCCGCAACCGCAGGCCATGCATCATTATCATTTGGCCTTGGACGTCTGCTCACATTCACAGTAATTTGGTAATATGAGCCTATAAACACTGATATTAACGATACATATGGTGATCCATTCTTTTTTTTTTATAAGCTTTATTTAGTTTCAGTGATCACTAGACAAGCATTGTTAACATACAGCCAGAAGTCATATGATGCAAAATAGTAGTAGTCTCAGTTCCCACCAATGTTTAACCGTTATGTTAACAACCCCCACTCCTTAAACTGTACCAAACAAAGTAAACCAGTGGTGGCAACACAGAGATCTTCCCATTTACAGTCAAGCTTCCCTTCAAGGGCTTTCCACCTTGTTGGTGCTGTTACAAACCCCCTTCAGCGGACCGAAACATTTTGCAACAGAGCAGGCTTGAAATAGTTCTGCTCTCTGTCGGATACATATTCGTGAAATGGGAGTCCACCTGAAAGACATTTTGTATATGTGCCGTTGGCCAATGCACACACCTTCTCCATCGCCATAATGCCCCACATTCTGACCCACCACATAGCCCCAATTGGGCCTTGCTCCGTTATCCAACCATGGGCTAATGTAATCCTTGCCGCCACCAGCATGTGAGTAATAAGGGTAGCCAGGGCCCCACTAGCAGTATATATACACCCTCTACCACCGCCCCCAATATGACCACCATCGGGCTGTGAGGTAGTTTTATGCCCAATATGTCCTTAATGTGACTCAGAATATCTTTCCAGAAAACCCATGCCTTTGGGTACGTCCACCACATATGGCCCAGGTTCCCAACCTGCCCACATTTCCGCCAGCACAGGGGAGAAATTTCGGGGTTAACGGAATGCAATCAGTGTGGGGTCATATACCACCGGAAGCATATCTTATATGCCGATTCTTTAATGGTTGTGCATTTGGAGCTCTTAAGCCCTCTGTGCCAGACCAGGCCCCGTTATTCCTTCGTTATGGTGACCTCCCCCATCCCAAAGTCTTGCTCCCACTAAGACATTTATGGCAGGATGTCCCAGGGTACAGCCCCATATATCAAGCGATAAAGTCTTGCAACTCCACGTTTCAGTGACCTGTCTCTCATTGTTACTTCTAAGCCAGTGGCCTCTCTATTAGCCGCCTCCCTGACCAGCCTATTCATGGTCCAGTGTCTGAGCTGGACATAATGGAACTGTTCTAGTTCTGTTACATGATATTTCGCTTTACAGTCCTCAAACTGCAGCGGGACCTATGCGGTGTAGAAGTCCATTAGGGTTACGGTTGCTTGCCCTGCAAAGTTCACCCAAAGGTTATGAGATCTGCCTGGTGCAAAGTCTGCATTAAACCCCATCAGTGTGAATGGACCCATTCCCAATTTCAGCTTCTTGTCCCGCACAGCTTTTTCCCAATAGGTGAGGGAACACTATGTGGTTTCAAGTAATGGGCCGCCCCCCCCCTCACTGATTGCTCAAGGAACCCCAGATACCCCATTGGAATGTCTGTAGCACTTTATTCCAGAGTTCTCCAACCCTTTTGTTGCTCTGCTGAGGTCCATTGCAACATAGGGGACTACATGCACAGCCGGGAGTAGCGGTCAATCTCTGGAACCCCCAAGGCCCCCAGCCCCAGAGCCTGGAAAAGGACCCTCCTTAGGCACTCTGGGTTTCTTCCCCCCTCCCCTCCAAATGAAGCGTAGGACCTTCCTCTGTAGGTTTGTGATCATTTGGACTGGGATCTTGATCGGAAGAACCAAGAACCACAGTAACGGTGTAATCTTGGTGGCTGTTATGTGGGTAAAGCAGGAGAGCTCTTGCATGTCCCACCTCTTAAAGTCATCTAGCATATGTTAGCTGCAAACAAGCCCTCGTAGCTTGGAGTCAAGATATTCTAGATCGTCCCGCTCCCATGTCAGGGGGAATCTCCTACTCCAACTAGCCACCAGGCTCTGGGTCCTCCGTGATAACGAGTGTTTTGATTTGGAATAATTGATGCGGAATCCAAATACCTGCGCAAACTCCTCCAGGAGCCTCAGAACCCTTGGGACTGAGCAAGCAGTATCACAGAGGAACAGCAGTACTTCATCTGCATATAGTACAGTCTTATGTGTGTCCCCCTTAATTGTGACCCCTGGATTTCTGGATCTGCCCTAACCGCCTGTACCAATGGCTCCATGGGAAATATCAGTGGTGACAGCGGGCATCCCTGTTGGGATACCTTTTCTCACTGGGATTGAGTTCCAGAGATGCCCATTAATCTGTAATTTCATAGAGGAGATCTGGAAGTTAGCCAAGACCATATGTGTAAAATCAGGCCACGTCCAAACCTCTCTAGTGTTAGCCTCAGGTAATCCCAGTACAGGCTACCGAACTCCCTAGTTGCGTCAAGGGCTATCATGGACATCTTTTGGGGTGCCCTGCCTCCCCATCTCGCCACGTTCATTGCCCTTCGGATATTGTCCTGGGTATGCCTCCCCATAATGAACCCTGCCTGGTCAGGATGCATGATTTTTGGTAACACCCCCATTACTCGTTGAGCCAAAATCTTTGGATAGAGCTTGGAGTCCCCGTTAATCAAGGAGATAGGGCGATAGCTAGCGCACTCAGTTGGGTCCTTTCCAGGTTTCAGTATAAGGTGGTTGTGGCAGGGACCATATCCCCGGACACTGTCCCCTTGTCCCTTATCCGATTGAAATATTTTGCCAGAGGGGCGGTCAGTATGTTCCAGGATGTTTTGCAATAAGCACTCCCAAACCCATCTGACCGCAGTGCTTTATTCCTAGGGAGAGATCCAATAGCCCTGTCCACCTCCTCCTCAGTAATCGGGGCTTCCAAGAGCAGTCTATCTTCCGCTGTTCTTCGGGATAGTTCTGTTTTCCCCAGAAAGCTTGCTGAGCGTTGGCGTTTAAGTTCTGCCTTTGTTTGATCTGGGAATAAAATGCCTGCATGATTTCCATTTTCTCCAACTCCCCCCTTATTAAATTCCCAACCGGATTTGTCAATTGTGTGATAAAGTTTTTGGCTTTTTGCTTCCTTAATTTTTCTGTGAGAAAGCAGTTCGCTTTATCCCCCCCTCAAACAACATGATTGTTTCGCTTGGATTAAGAGTTGTGCCGACTTATCTGCCAAGTGCGCCTCCAGCTTCACCCTAGCCTTCAACCACGCCTGCCAAGCCTTCTGAGAACCCTGGGCCATATGCAAGTCCTGTACCTCTTGCACCTGCCATTCCAGGGATACCGTTTAAAGCTCCTGTTCCCTCAAGAAGGCAGCTGCCTGGGCAATAAACTCCCCCCTTATAACGGCTTTACCAGCATCCCAAACCATATGCCAGTCCACCTCCCCATTCTCGTTTTCCCGGAAATAGTTTCTCATAACTCTTTCCATATGAGATCTCAGGGAAAGTTCTCTTAGTAGCAGGTCGTTCAGCCTCCAGGGTCTACGGACCCTCAGGGGAGGTAGTAAGGGTTCACCTGGGGGATAACCGGGCATGGTCAGTCAGGTATCGCACCCCAAACTCTCAGTCAGTCTCCTGGGCATAAAGGCATCCGATACTAAAACCATGTCGATTTGTGAGAGCCCTCTATGTGCGGCAGATAAGTGTGTGTATGTCCGGGCTTGGGAATGGAAAAATCGCTATGTTTCAATGAGGTGCAACTCCCTGAGAAAGTGTGCCAGCGCCTGTCTGTTCCTACCATCATTGGGGGTGGGCGGCAGAGTTTTGTCCATGGAGGCATCCATAACACAATTAAAATCCACCCGCACCAACACCTTGCCCACACACCACTCTGTTAACTTACCCAACAGATCTGTTAAGAACTGGTCCTGCTTCTGATTAGGCGCATACAGTGCTAATAAGGTGACCAGCTGACCCAGCAACTGCCCCTCCAGGACCAAGTAGCAACCCTCTGGATCTTTATACTGAAATCGCTTACTGAACCCTATATCCTTTGCAATCAGGATTGCAACTCCCCTCTTTTTGGTGCCACTAGATGCAAAGAACTGTTTGGGGAACTCTTCGTGTTTCATACGGGCCTCATCCTTGGGGAGAACATGTGTGCCATACCACAGAGGTGCGCAACTCCATTAAGCGCCTCAAATCAATCGTGTCTTCATCAGTGAGTTTAGGCCCTGGTCATTCACCGAAACCATTTGCACTTCAGCCATCATCCAGTTCCAGTCCATGATGTCCCAAAAAGCCCAACAGAGACCCCCTCCCATAATTGTAACCAGGACTCATGTGTACCACGAACTGTAAACAGACAAGATAACCCCCCCTCCAATTCCCCTTCACATAATGAATATCAATTCCAACCACCAAGCTCTACTGCAACGCCTGGGTTGTATGGGACTATTTTCCAGCATTGACCCTTTCCTGCCCACCCCTCCTCAAATAATTTCCCTAAGATGAGAAACCGCGGATATAAACCTGACTCAGAGTAATGCCCGCTCTGTCCTGTCCAATAGGCAAATTAACCTCCCTAGTCCCCTCCTGATGTGTGTGATCAACCAAGGATGCCCTGTCCGGTCTTATTTGTTACTGATCAGGTGGGGGCTGCATTTCAGCCGCCCTTACTGCTTCCCTTCAGATGCAGACATCCCATCTTAAATTTTTCCCTTTTGGGAAGCAGTGCTGCAGGCGGGTTATCATCCGGGTCCTTGGTGCGCGGTTCTCCATCTCCCTCCATCATTTCCATGTCCTCCACGTCCTTGGAGATGGTGTATAGCTGACCCTTCGACCTTAAACGCAAGCCAAATGGGAATTTCCACCGGATACATATTTATTTATTTTATTTCTTATATCGCGCCATGTGCCCATGGGCCTCGGGGCATCCACGTAACAATACAAGACAAACAAACAGATATCAGAGTTTAGGGCGATCCGGACCAAGAATTTCAATGCCTTAGACGGGATGAGCCTATTTATGGCCTGTTAAACAGGTAGGTTTTGACTGCCACTTTGAATGCCAGCAGGGAATTACAGGCTCTGATCGGTAGTGGAAGGGCATTGCAAGCTTTAGGGCTCATTACTGGAAAGATAACGCCTCCAAATGTAACCAGCATGAACAGTGAGGCTGCTTGAATGTGTAGTTGTCACTAGAGCGGAGGGATCGTAGTGGTCGATCAACTGTAAGCCGTTCTGAGAGATAAGCATCCTTGGACTTAAGCCAGCCAGTGACCATTTGCAGTCGTTTCTACTTTAGCAGTGTCAGCTGGGCCAGATCCTGGTAGAGTGTAAGCAGGGTGTCCCAGCACCGAACCGGCTCTCATTTTTATGCCGCCTGCATACTTTCCTCCTTCACCTGATACAGATGAATTCAGTCAGGACATCAGGATCCAAATTCTTGCTCAACTGGTAAGAAGAGAACACAAGATGGGTTTGGTGCAGGACGATCTCTCGCTCAGCTGAGGAGTCCACTAAGTGCTGGAACAGTGCCACCACATATTCCTGCAGGTCTGCATCTGGTACGGACTTGGCTATCCCACAAATGCATATGTTATTCCACCGGGATCTACCTTCAGCGTCTTCCTGCTTGTTGAGGACCTGCTCCAGCTGCTGTTCCATGGTGATCACTCGCTGTGCTAATTCGTCATGTTCATGGCCCTGCTCGCTTATTGCGGTTTCCACTTCATCCACCCTTCTCTCCACCGCAAGGACGTTTTTATTAAGGTCCGGAATGGCTTTGGTAAGGTCAGAAGCGCTGTCCTTCATGTCTTTCTTAAGTTCCTTCAACCTTTTCATTAAATCTGATCTCCTTGTAGTCCGGTCGTCGGCCTCCGACTGAGAAATGGGAGGCGGTGGTACCTGAGCCACTGTCAACTGCTGCGGGCGCTTCTGTGCCTCAGACCCCTGCATGAGTGCTTTTTTGTCCCCTGACATGGGTCCCTTCTGCTTCGCCATGCCAGCTCCCGGGGGTCAAGCTTTCTAAAGCCAAGAAGAATTATCTATGCGAACCCTGCCAGGGTCAGACGTCCCCACGCAGCGGCTGGCACCAAAAGTCCCACTTACAACTTGCCTCTGCTGGGCCCTTTCAATCTCGCCTCCTGATTTCACGTCATTCTGACAAGTCTGGTTGTGGGTCAGCCCCTCCTCTCCGCCTGCCGCACTCAACTCCTCCCAGGCTCAGGCCCCGATCAACAATGGCGCCCCCAAGGAGCATCCAGGCTCACTGCATGCCGAGGGGAAACCAGACCTAATGAAGGAGGGCGCTGCATATTTGCCGTCTCCATTCAGGGCAATGCTCATACCATGCGTCTTCCTCCCTGTTGTCTGCTCCAATCTCCTTAGGTGGAGACAGTGGGTTCCCAGGCAGGCAACCTTTTAGCGCTCAGGGATTCCTTCCTTGACCCTCAGTTAGCATCCAACCTCATTTATGCAGCCTTCCCAGATTGAGCAGGAGCCACAAAGTAAAAGGCTATTGCGGTTTTCAACTCATCCTTGACCAGTCAGCCATCAGTTTTTTCCAATGTAGAGGGCAGGCAGGCAATGATTGATACCTCCACAAGGGAGTGCAGGAAGATGAATTTTTGCAGGGATCCAAGCTGGAGAATGAGCAGGTGTACAAGTGCAGGAGAGGAACTGGAGAGCATTATTGCAGTAATTCTAAAGCACAGCCACAGTGACCAGGGAACCCTACTCCCTTCCCTTGCGGGTTTAGAGCTAAGTTGAAGTATTTAGATGTTTTCCTTCAGTGCACCGCTCTCAGATACCACTTCTCCTTCAGTCAAAGCGCTCCTCCTTCCATGCAGGTTAAACTGCTCTTGAGTCATTAGCAGGAGCAGACGATGGCACCTTCAGGCCGTGGGAACAATGTTACGGAGCTTTCCCACACCATGCAGCTCCTCCCGGTGCGCCTCTACCATGTGCCTTCCCAGTGTTCAGCTCCGGATTCACGGGTGGGCTGGCAGGCTCCCGCCATTCAATGTTCGCTGCAGCGAACACCCTTGAGCACAGCAGCAGCCTAGGGACCACCCACATCAGTCGAGGCTCCCACGCCACTTCTTCCAGTCCACCCCCAGCACCAGGAACAGGCAGAGAGACCCCCAGCTCTTCCCTTCAGCGCCGACCAGGGCTCTGCCTGCGCCACCCGGTGACAGGGCAATGCCTGCGCCAACCGACCAACGGGACTCACTCCCAGCTGTGGCCTCATTCACCCGGCACTGTGGTCATTATATGTCTCAGCAGTGACCAGACACCATATTGGGAGTTACAGGCCGGGAATTTTTGGTGGCCAGTTCTCGCCTTTCCGCCAGCAAAACCTCTCCAAATTTTCAGGGGTGCCTTACGGTTACTACAGGCTCCTACACCTTGCTCAAACTTTTCAGCAGGAATCAGGTATTTCCCAAGGCGTTAGGGCTTGTGGAACGGGCTAGGATGCCGGAGCTCACCAGAGAGGCAACCAATGCTTCCACGGCTAGCCACGTCCGCCCCCCACCCGCCCCCATCCCGCTGATTCATTTTTGTATGAAATGTATAACACATTACAGTGATATCGTAACCATATTTTTCGTAGTGTACTTAGGAACGATGCTATGTGATGCCAATTCCTATTTCGTTAAGGGGTGAAAGGTTGTGTTCCACTGCATCCCGAGATGTCACTTCAGGGTGGGGTCAAAATACATCACTTCCTGTGATGTCATCATAGGTCAAGGGTCGTGTGATGTCACTTGCGCTACCCATGGCATTTTGGTGAAATAACGTCCCTGGTTGAATCCTCCCCCCCCCCAGAGAACAATGTGGAAATAAGGTGTTAAAATTGTCCATATTACAGAACACTTTCGGTGAATCATTAGATAAAAAGCCACACAGTTTACAATCGGTTTTGTGGGGCAAGACATGAAAAAAATCCGTTAGATGCCAATTCATTATCAATTCACAGGAGCATTTTCAAACACATTTTCATAATGCCTTTGCCCACAGTATGTCAGTTACCTGCAAGTGTAAAAGAACATTTGCATACTGATTGTGTCCAAACATGTCCATTCCGCTGCACCCATATATGCCAGTATTCCCACATCAGAAAATACTCATGTTTTCCATCAGTGCACCGCTCTCAGATCCCACTTATGTTTATGCCAGCAACTCCTTCAGTCAAAGCCCTCCTCTCCTTCCATGCAGGTTAAACTGCTCTTGAGCCATTAGCAGGAGCAGACGCCAGCACCTTCAGTCCGCAGGAACAATGCTCCGGAGCTCCCCCACACCATGCAGCTCCTCCCGGTGCGCCTCTACCATATGCCTTCCCGGCTGCTCACGTCAAGGGCACCCAGTGTTCAGCTCCGGATTCAGCAGGTTGAGCGCTCACTGCTGCAATCTGAGTGCGAGCAGCAGTTCACAGATTCAAATCCTGGAAAAGCCAACTCAGCCTTTAATCCTACTGAAGTCGATAAATGAGTACCAACTTTGGTTGGGTGATCATTTTATATAAATATGTTCTCTGTAGAGTGCTTTGGCAAAATCAATGTAAAAATAACAAATGATCATTAGACAAATCCCCCATATAACACCACTCATGTTGCATTTCCCCCTAATGCCAGTAAAAAATGTCATGCCACAGTAAGAAAACATTGCCTTGCGAGCTGTGCAATTGCCCCCCCCCACCTATGTAAGAACACTTATGTTGCCTTTGACCTAAAACAATGCGATGCTATAGTAAGGAAACATGCCCTCACCCAAGTAAGAACATTCATCATGTCCGCTTTGTCCTTGATCTGAGTACAACATTCAATGCCTCAGTAGGACCTAGCAAGCCCCATTGCAGTATTCTTCCAACCTTTCCTTTGCATAATAACACTCAAGTTGGCTTTGCTATGCCCAAAAAATGCCAGTAAAACATGTCATGCTCCTGGCAAAAAAAAGTCATGCTCTAATGGCCCTCCCTGGGCCCCAATTTCACGGTTACTCACACACAGATACACTCACTCACACAGTGATACAGCATATATATACACAAGGACGCACGCACACAAACACACACCCCCATACAGCTTCTGTCATTCACACGAGCACCCAGAAAATTCACACTGCGTTGTCATTCAGACGCACACTCCCACACATGTACACCATTCACACTGTATTCATTCAACCAGACTTACAGCATCATACAGAACTGGATGGCTGCCCACAACCTCTGTATCAATGATGAGAAGACCAATCTCCTCATGGTTGGCTCCCCTCACTGACTAAGCACCCTGGACCCAGCTTACTCTTCCTAGCTCATTGATGGGACGACAATCCAAGTCTCAAAGCACGTCAAGACACTAAGCAAGTATCTGGATGCGGAACTCAACAGGCATCATCCACACCTTATACTGACAAGCTCATCTCCCTGAGTAGAAAATTAATCTCACCTACAAACTGCCTTACCCTCGCACGAGTTATCATTGGCAATAAGCTTGATTAGTGCAATGTGCTGTTTTCCGGCACCACCAAGAACTTGGCAAAACTTCAACTCCTACAAAATATGGCACTAAGGGCAGCACTCAGCCTTAATATCTCTGATCACATCACAGCAGTAGGAAGAAATGTCCACTGGCTACTCATAAACGCAAGAATTGACTTTAAAACGCTTGTCCTAGCGCATAGACGTATCAACCAGAGCAAACACTCTTAACTCATCCCTCGCATTGCTGCAAAACCAATGACCCGATGTCTTCTCTCCTCTGCCAGTCACTCGCTACTCATCCCCAAATTCAAGCTTAAACGAGCTGGGGGCACAAGCTTTTGCATGACCGCTCCTACCCTCTCTGGAAGACTCTCCCTGACCACATTAGAAACAAACACTCGCCTTTGCTATTAAAAAAAACTCCTAAAACATCTGCCTTTTTAACAAATATGTATAACCTACCTGAATGACTTACACCTCATGTATTCACTTATCTACTGTCTGATTATATGTTGCGACTTATCCTGTACAAGCACTGTGATACCTCCGGGTCTGGGCACTATTAAAAATTAAAAAATATATATATATATATGCTTGAACTTATACACCCACTCACATACAAACATACATGCACTTACACACTCCCTCAGACTCCCTTGCATACAAACAAAAACACACTTCTTTTCTTACCCGTTTCCCTCTGGACCAGCTCAGGCCCTACCATATCTATCCCTCTGCATCTCACAGACCATTTAGTTAAACAAAGCAACGCTAATCATTGGGGTATGGGCCAACTAAAAGTTGAGCCCGGGAGTTCCCATCAGACATCTAGGGGGCCACTCCAAAGACACAGATTTGGGGTGGGAGCAGGCATTTATCTTAATATTGTGACTGTTGTGAAACTATGTTTTTATATACAGATAGTTTTAAGGTATCTATTTCATCCTTATAGGAAACCAATGCTTTGTTGTTTCTCTTTTTAGAAAGTCATTCTGTCATCTCGTCGTCGAAACCGGTAGAGAATATTAGGGTTGAGGCCGCTTTTGAAGATCTTTTTGGGCCCACCTCAATTGTTGACCACTTATTAGATTCTTGGTGGCCATATGTTCTGTTTTGCACACATTTTTTGTGTATAATGATTAACTTGTTGATGAATTGTTTGCTATAAATTTGTAATAGATTTTTACCTTTTGTTTTTATCTTGTACCTATTGATGTCTGGTATGAGTGATTTAATGTATGATGAATGAGTGTGTATGAATGGTTGGATGAGGGTATAGTGTGTATTGAATTAAATTGTTGAAACGTCTGTGATCTTAAAAATCTTTTTTCCTGCTATGTAAAATTATTGCCTGAGTGCTGACTAAATCGTGATTCAATTCACAAAAATAATGAATGTATCTAGTATAATAAAATTCTGGATACTACTTTTTTTAAATTGAAGCCTCTGGGTTTTCTTTCCGAGATCAATACTTTATTAATACCCTAATCTAGAGTCTGGGGTTTCCTGTGTCTTTCAGTAACAGAGCCCAGCAGTTAAGCCTTTAGCTTACACATAGGGGGATCTATTGATATCATCCCTGGGCAGGCGTTTGTCCTCTGCACGTTTGCTGAGGCACGGTCGCATTAACAACTGTTTCCTCACCTCGGAGAGTGGTGCATTCACTTAGCCACAACATCCCACACAGGCCTTCCCCGGGGCCCCGCATTTGGTTTACGTGGTTTCCAATTCCACTTTGTTTACCCTGCGGCCCCCCACACATTTCCTCTTTACCATGCCCTCCACCAACACCCCCCCGGAAATAAGACACTATGGCAACGGCTTCACTTTGAGCCGATTCCACTTTACTACTTCTCCCAGGTGCAGGATCGTTAAACATCTTTTCACCCCTGTTTCCTGCCCCCCTTGCTCCCTGTTGGCCAGGTGTAAGTGCTCTAAACGTTCCCTTTACCCAACCCCTTCATACACCGACCCCCAGCTTGACACTGATCTTCCTGGTCCCTATCTTATTCCTCGCCCCCAGGCACCTGTAACTCTCTCGCCTCCTCACCCATCCCCTCCCTTGGTACCAAACCTCTGCCTCTTCCACCCCGTCTCTAGGCCTACTACTCGCTCCCCATTGCTTGTGTGACTTACCCTCTTGCATGCCTCCATTAGGTTTCCTATTCTCCTTCATTCCCTGTTGCGCTTGCCCCCTTCCCTTACCACTGTTGACTCCTCCTTGTTCCCCTGGGGGTTGCTCCCCCTCACTCTCCTCCCCCTTTGCTCCCCCATGGTAACCAATCACTAGTCCTCAACCAACTCCCCAAGTTGCTGCATGGTCTTTCCGTACCTTTGGCCCTTTCCCCATGCTCCCGATTTACTTGTTTCCCCTGCGCCCTGTTACCTTGTGGCTGCCAGCCCCTACCGCCAGTTGCCTAGTCCCCCGCCTTGTCACCCCAAACTCTAGATCCTTGTACCTTTCCGCCTCCCCTTCCATCCCACCACCCGCACATTCCTCCCCCCTTTTTCCCTGGCCTCCTGACTTAATTACTCCACCACCGACAATCTCTGACACTGTCGGACACTGTCAGTCCCTTGTGGATTCCAGCAGTCCTACCAGCCTGGAGCATCATGTACCATGACGGTTCTGCTGTTAAATACTAATCATGACAAATTAAACAATTCACATTATGCATTACGATTCGAGGGTGGGCGGGCTGTTAATTCTTTCTACCCTGTCAGATAGTCAAAGAGGGGGTTTCTTTGTATCCTGGTGCTTATAAGCACTTTTTTATGGGGTGGGCTAATCTTCCCCTCCCAACCCGCCCTTTTTGCACCTTGGGTTCCTTCCCCCATGCCCATCTTCTAAGTGTGGCGTCTGTGGGTCTGGGAGGGTGCCCCAATTGGTCTAGTCCCTATGGTAGGGGCGGCGGAGATACGTGGGCCCAAGGCGGCCTTCTGCAGGGAGTGGCTACAGCAGCGCATGCTACAGCCCTCCCTGCACTCGGCGCATCCCCTGGCTTACATTTAAAGTTTAAAAGCAAGTTTAAACGTAAGTAAATACACTGCTCTGCGAGGAGAGAAATGGGACAGCTTCTTGCCATTTGAGCCCGGGCTGCGTGGCACAGAAGAGAGATGCCTGCTGCCTCAACGTGGAAGGGCTTTATTCCTCCCAAACCTGGCACCTACCAATCCACCCAAGCTCCTGAAGGCACTTGACAGGAGGAAAGCCTGGAGCTGTCCCATATCTGCATAAAGCATTTCCCCTGCTCGCCCCATGGAGCAGGGTCGTGTGAAGGATGTTCCTGCTGCGACACAAGAACATGAAGGAGTGTGAGGGATGTTCCTGCTGCGACACAAGCACCTGAAGGCACTTGACAGGAGGAGGATCTGGAGTTGACCTGTGCTGTCCCATATCTGCATAAAGCATTTCCCCTGCTCGCCCAGCGGAGCGGGGTCGAGTGAGGGATGTTCTTGCTGCGACACAAGCACCTGAAGGCACTTGACAGGAGGAAGGCCTGGAGCCGACCCGTGCTGTCCCATAGCTGCATAAAGCATTTCCCCTGCTCACCCAGCAGAGCGGGCCATGAACGTGCTGTTCCCTGCTGCGGCCCTGTAGCCTGATAATTGAATTCTAATTTCAAACTTCGTCACAAAGTTTTCTCCTTCTCCTGGTATTTCTGGCATCTGACTCAATCCGGCGCCGAGGTAAACAAGAGTGGCAGTATTTAAAGGATATTTACGCTACACCGGAGGGGCCATGGTACTGTGGAACGGTTCGTGCTGGTTATCTGTGTGTTTTCCCCACTGTGCTGGCCAACCTGCTTGCCCCATTATCACGTGCGTCATCACATATGTAAATATCCTAGTGGAACAGAGGCTATCCTCCAGTGTGATTGCCTTGCCTACCGGCAGTGGTGATGGCTGTATAGAATTGGGATAACTTGGCAAACTTTGTGTGGTGCTGTTGCTGCAGCCAGCTGGCTATTAATTGCGAGGGTGTAATTTGCACAGGAAATGGGCCCGAACGCGACAGAGCAGTGCTCCGGCATAACATGTCTTGCCCACGACACTTACACCCACGCTTCAATGAGCAGGCGGCTTTCAGAAGGCTCTGCAGCACTGTCGAAGTGGTCTACTCAAGGAAGCGTGTGTGTGTGAGTGGTGTGGCAACTCGACTTCAGAACAGAATGCTGCTAGCGAGATGTCCTGAAGCCGAGTTATCAAATGCACGAGCGACTCACATTTCAACTGACACTTTCAGTCGACTGGGCATGGGGTACTGAATACAGAAACAGCCAAAGTCTCACATACTTGTATTTGACCAAACTGGTATATGTGTCCCGCAATGTAGAGCCATGTTTTTCTCTGGGTGAGTAGTGTGACCAGTTAAAACTGCCAATGCCAACTCCCATTATTCGCACAAAAGGGTTTCTCACTGACTCACAATAAGGCATGTTTCAAATTTTAAATTCTGGACATACTTATGTTCCCATAATGCTCTTTGCTTTTTATGCAAATCGCCAGGATTGGGTTCTAGGAAGAGATATTGTATTGCATGACCTGGCCTAGGGTCCGCCCCCTCCTCCCCACAAGCCGCCCCTCCAAGGATGAGAGGGTCCCCCCAGAAATGTTTTCCCATTTCCAACACTCGCTGTAAGCTATAGGAGGGCCGAGTCACCCTGGAGGCGGATTGGAAGTTTTGACTCTGTACGCCAGAACCAGGGGGGCACAAAACCTGGGTTCTTAGTGTGGTGCATGTTTTACATTTGAACCTTTCCGGACTCCGCAGCAAATTGTGTCTGTAATTTTTAGGTGCCTCTCAAGGGCTCCTGGGGGGCATGGGGAGTCTGACTATGGTAGCCCCTTGAGCCAGTCGGGCGTTCCTCCAGAGTTCACACAGCAAGTGATTACCCAGGGACTTCCGTTCCTTCGCCTCCTGTTTCATCTGCTGTGAACAATTATATCCTGAGGGAGCTAGGCGTAGGGCTGGTGCTGTTAGTGAATTTTACATTAAACTTTTTAGCCCTTTCTCACCCTCTGGCATAATAAGGTCCTGCCTTTTATTTTATGGGACTTTAGGTTTTATTGATCAGCATTTGTGATGCTATGGCTTTAAGGGTGTGAATTATATTGCTTAACTTATCTGAGTACCAGATTGTATTACTATTATTATTTTCCTATTCATATTATTGTCATTGCTATAACCTTTTGTAAATGTGTTTATGTATTTGCTTTTACACTTGTATCTTGCACTTAAAACTTTTGCACTGTTTGCAATATTTCTGTACATTGCACTTTTGATGAATATTGCAAAAGCTCAACCTCGTAATGACTGGGGTCCTATAGCAGTATAAGGTGGGTGGTTATACCCTTTGAAGTAGTATCATCATGTCTAAAGGGAAATCATCGACACAGATTTCACCTGTGCAGGGTTCGAAAAGAAGCGTACACCTGACTGCCACTATTAAGGAAGAATATTGATTGCTGGGATTTACTGAATGATATTGATCAGGTGGGAGAGGTGCCGGAGGGCAGGGGTGAGAGATAGTGTCTCGGGAGAACGGACCAGGGCAAGGGTGGGGGTGTCCCAGAAGAAGGGGCCCAAAAAAGGGACACAACAGCAAAGTAAATGACCTTTTGTTAATATCAGGCTAAATTAATAAATAATAATGGGAGAGGCAAATCAAAAATCTTAAATATATGACAGGATAGCGTGCCTACTGCACTTAGCCTTGATACTGGACCTGGCAGTTTCTTGATTGTAGCCCGCCTTTTGTGCCTAGAACAAGGGCTTGTACAGAGATGCACTTGTAGCCTGGTATTGCACTTAGAAGAATGCACATGTAGGTCAACACATAAGTTGCACTTGGAGCAATTATGTAAGTAATCACATGCATTGCACATGGAATAACTGTGAAGCCTAGCACTTGTATTGCACTTAGAAGGTCTGTAGGTCAGCACATTTATTGTGCTTAGAGCACTAGTTGTACCTGAATAACTGTGAAGGCCAGCAATTGGGTTGCACCTAGAAGTAACTGTGGGTTAGCACCTGTATTTCACTTAGAATAAATTGGGTAGATTGACATACACATCGCACATGAAGAACTGTGAAGTCTATACATTCATACTGCTCTTGAAGAATTGTGAAGGTCAGCACAGGTACTGCATTTAGAAGAACGGTGTAGATTTATCACTCGCTATTCAGTTGACGAACCGTGAAGGTGGGCACCTGTTTTGCATTTAGAAGAACGGTATTAGTTAGATGGATCAGAGAGTGTGCTGCATTTAGATTTATCCAAGAGTGATTTTGTGTTGCGCTTTATAATGTTAGCCACCCCATTACACTGGTAGATATTGCTGGTAACCCTTCCATTGCACTTAAAGATCTTATATTAACCATTGTAACGCACCAAAGTTATATGCAGGTAGCCATATATCACAGTCAGTAGATGGCTGTTGGTGGCATTTATAGATCTTAGAAGATATTTAGTACAACTATAAAGGTAGCCTGTCTATGGTGCTTAGAGAATCCGGTTATCCTGATCCTATGGTAGCCTGTCTGTCATGCCTAGAGGATGTACTAGGACAGCCAGTCTATTGCACTTAGAACACTTGAGAGTAGCCTCGCCATAGTGCCTAGAAGACTCTATGAGAGTAGCTGGTATTCTCCCCACAGACGATCTGAAGATACAGCAACATCTAAGATAAGCTCCACCTGAGCTCTTGGTACGTTTAAGGCACGGCTATCCATCCACACACATTATAATGCAGTTACGACATCCAACATAATTCGATCTAGCTGGATGTTTTTATGCCTACTTACACCAGACTTGCCTCAACACCCCTGCCATTGGGATACAGCGACAACCCACAACTACATTTCAGTCAAACTGGACACATAACAAGTCTCTTGCACTCGCACACACTCATGTCACTCAGCATCCACCTACAGCAGGGGTGCACAACTGATTTTGACAGAGGGCCGAAAGTACCTTACATGAGGGCTATAGTGGGCCGAAAAGTAAATGTGGGCGGGGCTGTAGGCGGGGCGTGGCGTGGCAGGAGGCTTTTTAAACCCCCAATTTCTACTAAACACAAGGAAAAATAATGTTTTTGAGGGGTAACGATTTTTATTTGCATTTCAAACTTACATTTTGTACTACACATTTTCCATTGTTATAATTTATTTTTATTTAGTTATTGTATCTCGCATGTTTAGTTAACTTATATATATTTTATTGACCCTAAATTGGACATGCCATAATTTTGGACTGCTACAGTTTGCTATTTGGGTTGCCCAAGAGGAGTAAGGCCTTCATTGAGTCAGGTTTCCTCAAAAAGCCAAAGATGAACATCTCCCAACTGTGCCTGTTTTAGCTTTATTATTGGGTTCACTCTTGGAGTGCAACACTATGCCCCATGTCCCTCACCCCCAACCAAACACTATGCTCCATGGCCCCCTCACCCCCAACCAAACATTATGCCCCATGGCCCCCTCACCCCCAACCAAACACTATGCCCCATGGCCCCCTCACCCCCAACCAAACACTATGCCCCATGGCCCCCTCACCCCCAACCAAACATTATGCCCCATGTCCCTCACCCCCAACCAAACACTATCCCCCATGTCCCTCACCCCCAACCAAACACTATGCTCCATGGCCCTCACCCCCAACCAAACACTATGCCCCATGGCCCCCTCACCCCCAACCAAACACTATGCCCCATGGCCCCCTCACATCCAACCAAACATTATGCCCCATGTCCCTCACCCCCAACCAAACACTATGCTCCATGGCCCTCACCCCCAACCAAACACTATGCCCCATGGCCCCCTCACCCCCAACCAAACACTATGCCCCATGGCCCCCTCACCCCCAACCAAACACTAAGCCCCATGTCCCTCACCCCAACCAAACACTATGCCCCTTGGCCCCCTCACCCCCAACCAAACATTATGCCCCATGTCCCTCACCCCCAACCAAACACTATGCTCCATCGCCCCCTCACATCCAACCAAACATTATGCCCCATGTCCCTCACCCCCAACCAAACACTATGCTCCATGGCCCTCATCCCCAACCAAACACTATGCCCCATGGCCCCCTCACCCCCAACCAAACACTATGCCCCATGGCCCCCTCACATCCAACCAAACATTATGCCCCATGTCCCTCACCCCCAACCAAACACTATGCTCCATGGCCCTCACCCCCAACCAAACACTATGCCCCATGGCCCCCTCACCCCCAACCAAACACTATGCCCCATGGCCCCCTCACCCCCAACCAAACACTAAGCCCCATGTCCCTCACCCCAACCAAACACTATGCCCCTTGGCCCCCTCACCCCCAACCAAACATTATGCCCCATGTCCCTCACCCCCAACCAAACACTATGCTCCATCGCCCCCTCACATCCAACCAAACATTATGCCCCATGTCCCTCACCCCCAACCAAACACTATGCTCCATGGCACCCTCACCCCCAACTCAGCACACTCTCAAACATGCACCCATACAGACCCGAACCCCCCACCCCCCCCAACTCCAAACCCCCACCCCCCAAATCAGCACACACACACACAAGCACCCAACCAGACCCGAACCCCCACCCCCCAACTCAGCACACTCTCAAACATGCACCCATACAGACCCGAACCCCCCACCCCACCCCAACTCCAAACCCCCACCCCCCAAATCAGCACACACACAAACATGCACCCATACAGACCCGAACCCCCCACCCCCCAACTCCAAACCCCCACCCCCCAACTCAGCACACTCTCAAACATATGCACCCATACAGACCCGAACCAAACACTATGCC
Source organism: Ambystoma mexicanum (assembly GCF_040938575.1). Taxonomy (NCBI): domain Eukaryota; kingdom Metazoa; phylum Chordata; class Amphibia; order Caudata; family Ambystomatidae; genus Ambystoma; species Ambystoma mexicanum. The sequence goes on along the minus strand of NC_090932.1, from coordinate 698,063,171 downwards.
CCTTGGCCCCCTCACCCCCAACCAAACATTATGCCCCATGTCCCTCACCCCCAACCAAACACTATGCTCCATGGCCCCCTCACCCCCAACCAAACATTATGCCCCATGGCCCCCTCACCCCCAACCAAACACTATGCCCCATGGCCCCCTCACCCCCAACCAAACACTATTCCCCATGGCCCCCTCACCCCCAACCAAACATTATGCCCCATGTCCCTCACCCCCAACCAAACATTATGCCCCATGTCCCTCACCCCCAACCAAACACTATGCTCCATGGCCCTCACCCCCAACTTAACACTATGCCCCATGCCCCCCTCACCCCCAACCAAACACTATGCCCCATGGCCCCCTCAAATCCAACCAAACATTATGCCCCATGTCCCTCACCCCCAACCAAACACTATGCTCCATGGCCCTCACCCCCAACCAAACACTATGCCCCATGGCCCCTTCACCCCCAACCAAACACTATGCCCCATGGCCCCCTCACCCCCAACCAAACACTATGCCCCATGTCCCTCACCCCCAACCAAACACTATGCTCCATGGCCCCCTCACCCCCAACCAAACATTATGCCCCATGGCCCCCTCACCCCCAACCAAACACTATGCCCCATGGCCCCCTCACCCCCAACCAAACACTATGCCCCATGTCCCTCACCCCCAACCAAACACTATGCCCCATGGCCCCCTCACATCCAACCAAACATTATGCCCCATGTCCCTCACCCCCAACCAAACACTATGCCCCATCGCCCCCTCACATCCAACCAAACATTATGCCCCATGTCCCTCACCCCCAACCAAACACTATGCTCCATGGCACCCTCACCCCCAACTCAGCACACTCTCAAACATGCACCCATACAGACCCGAACCCCCCACCCCCAACTCCAAACCCCCACCCCCCAAATCAGCACACACACACACAAGCACCCAACCAGACCCGAACCCCCACCCCCAACTCAGCACACTCTCAAACATGCACCCATACAGACCCGAACCCCCCACCCCCCCAACTCCAAACCCCCACCCCCCAACTCAGCACACTCTCAAACATGCACCCATACAGACCCGAACCCCCCACCCCCCCAACTCCAAACCCCCACCCCCCAAATCAGCACACACACAAACAGGCACCCATACAGACCCGAACCCCCCACCCCTCCAACTCCAAACCCCCACCCCCAAATCAGAGCACACACACACACAAGCACCCAACCAGAACCGAACCCCCACCCCCCAACTCAGCACACTCTCAAACATGCACCCATACAGACCCGAACCCCCCCACCCCCCCCAACTCCAAACCCCCACCCCCCAAATCAGCACACACATACGCACCCAACCAGACCCGAACTCCCACCCCCCAACTCAGCACAAACATGCAAACATACAGACCCAAACCCCCACCCCCAACTCAGCACACAGACCCGAACCCCCACCCCCCCAACTCAGCACACAGACCCGAACCCCCACCCCCCCAACTCAGCACACACACAAACATGCACCCATACAGACCCGAACCCCCCACCCCCCCAACTCCAAACCCCCACCCCCCAAATCAGCACACACACACAAGCACCCAACCAGACCCGAACCCCCACCCCCCAACTCAGCACACTCTCAAACATGCAAATATACAGACCCAAACCCCCACCCCCCACACACATCCAACACCCCCCCACCCCCGCATCTCAACATACACACAAAATACATTCAAATCCAAACATCCGACACACATCCAACACCCCCCCACCCCCGCATCTCAACATACACATAAAATACATTCAGATCCAAACATCCGACACACATCCAACACCCCCCCAGCCCAACATACACACAAAAAACATTAAAATTCAAACATCCGACACACATCCAACACCCCCCCCACCCCCGCATCTCAACATACACACAAAATACATTTAAATCCAAACATCCGACACACATCCAACACCCCCCCACCCCCACATCTCAACATACACACAAAATACATTCAGATCCAAACATCCGACACACATCCAACACCCCCCCACCCTCACATCTCAACATACACACAAAATACATTCAGATCCAAACATCCGACACACATCCGACACCCCCCCACCCCCGCATCTCAACATACACACAAAATACATTCAGATCCAAACATCCGACACACATCCGACACCCCCTCGCAACATACACACACACAAACAAAGCAAAACAGACCCGACACACAAACACAAACAGACCACTTACCGGAGACGTGCTGGAACGCAGGCAGGTAAGCGGCAGGTAAGCAGGAACGCTGGACTCGTGCTACGGCTGGCGTGGTCCAAGGCTGAAATGCCTTCCGGCATCAAGCCTTATGGTCCACGCCAGCCGTAGTGCTGGCCCTCCATTGGTGCAGCACACACGCATTACGTGGCTCGTAGGAGCGACGTGATGCGTGTGTTTGCTGAGCCAATGAGGGCCAGTGTTTTGTCCGGACAAAAGAGCATGGCGGGCCGCAACTGGCCCGCGGGCCGTATGTTGTGCACCCATGATCTACAGGCCTGACCTCTTGTGTTGCTTCCAGGAGCCTGGCCATTCCTTATCTTGGCCAAAATGGAAATACACATTCTAAACCTCTATGAGAATGTACTATACTCTGGATTGCAGTCCCCGAGGGCATTCCCAACACAAGTGCGTTGAGACTATAGTAATGGTAAAAGGCGCTATATAAATCATGACTAAAATTACAATTAATGCAAGATGTGAGAAGCAAAGTTGTGTATTTACCTATTAATGTGCCAGACAATGTAAACACTCTAGGAATAAAAGTGACATCGCAAAATCTTTGATTGTTTTAGTAAATGGTGTTGCCACAAAAGATAAGAAAGTTTTGCAACAGCTTAGAGACATCAGAAAGGTCAAAGAAGCTTTACAGTTTGTACTGAAGCACAATGATTTGTACAAAGACAGTCTGACTTTACCAGGCTGTTCTATGCTTGATGTTGATTGTGAAGCAAGAGCAGTGAAGGTCAGTTACGATGACTCACTTTGAATGAGCATTACACTATTCATTCTCTACACTCACGTGACATAATGGGTGACAGTCTGTAATTATATATGAAGAAATAAAAAAAAAGTGCACCGTTCAGCATCTGTGGAAAAACGTTTGATGCTGGTTGTTTCCCAATGCTTTTTCCGACTGGAAAAGGAGGCAGATTGGATGATCGGAAACTTACAATTTCTTCTTGATAATATTGTTGTTCAAGAATGTATTCTGAAGATTCCCGATTCCGCACCAATATTGAATATATTTTACACTGACCTTATGAGAGTGAGTTTTCAAACTTATGTTATACGGTTGCTCATACACTTCAGACACAAACTATTTTTCAAAATGTTTCTGCATGTGAGATACTGCAACAGGTGAAAGAAATAAAAGAAATTTAAGAAAGTCAAATTACCAATATCCTTGACACAATGAGAGGAATATTGGTATAAAAGGCACTCTGAGTTTAGCTTCATGATCAGAAATTTGGGCCCTCCAACCTGGTATGTTGTGCCGAGTATAGTTGGGATGATCTTGTAGAGTGGATTTGTGAAAGCAATCCACAAAAAGAAGGCATAGTACACATGACACCAGGAGAATTGCGTGCCTTGGAACTGGTAAGTGTATTGAGATTCTTCCATCACCAATTTTTTGCCTTGTTACACTTTATATGTAATAAAGAAAATGATCCAATAGGTATTGTGGAATATTTATTTTGGAGAAAAGACCATCATGTTCATGGGGTTCCACATATACATATGCTGTTCTGGATTAAAGATGCTGCTCAGTTTGGTAAAAATGTGATGTCTGCGTGATGGAGTTTATACAAAAATATGTTACGTGTTCCATCCCTGCTCAGCATTTTAATGCTGATTAACAGAACAAGGTGGAAAGGTTCCAAAACCACTTTTGTGGAAAGTACTATCAGAGAAAATATAAAAGAAAATACAAGTACTATACTCAGTACAGATTTGGGTTTCCTAGGCATGTTACACCTGTTGGTTGAGCAAATTATCTAATGTCATTGGCTTGACAACATGTTACTGGTAAATCCCCAGGAATACATACCATTTGAAAGATATAAGGAATGCCAATGCATTAATGATTACAATAATGTCATTGCTCAGCTTTGGAATGCAAATACTGATGTACAGTATATTGCAGATGATACAACAGCTGCTGCTCGTTAAGTTACAACATATATGACAAACACTGAAAGGACCAATGCCGCTCCAGGCGATACAGGGCCCCAGGTCCGGGCATCCTCTTCCTTCTGGGGTGGTCTGACCTCACCTCTTCCCGTTTTAGCTCTACCTCCAAACCTCTCCTCCTCTGTGATTTCTATATCCACCTTGACTCTCCCAAGGTGGCCACTAGACTCTTACGCAGACTCTTTGATGGTCTTTATCTCACCATCCATCCCTCCGGTCCGACGCACACTGCTGGACATATCTTGGATGCTCTCATCTCCTCAGACATTCCTATCTCCAACCTTCTCACTACACCCCTTCTCCTGGTCTGACCATTCCCTACTATCTTCTCATCTGGATCTCTTAGGTCCCCTGCTAAGCCTCTGCCTGCAACGCCGGTCTCCTTCATTCAACTGATGAAGCTAGTGTCAGTTGCTGCCACTTTCATTCCCCTCCCACTCTTGCCACGGATACCCACACTGACACTGCCATTTGCTAATCTTCACCTTTCTATCACCAATACCCTATATATCCTTGCACATGTTATGAGGATCCAAATGAAGCCTGCTTCCAAGTGTAACACCTGGTATGACTACAACCTGGCCTCTCTGAAACGCAAGTGCAGAGTGGCTGAGCAGAAGTGGTGGTCATCAGACACATCCACTGACAAACTGGCCTGTCACCTGCTCCAAAGGCAATACAGACTCTCCATTCACTGGAAGAAGAGGGCTCAACCCCCCCCCACATCTCCAGGACCTCTAACATCTCTGGCAAACTGTTTAAAATATGCAAGGAACTCGCCAATCCTTCTGCGTCTCCACATCTCACTCGCCTTCCCTGACCCCGTGTACCTCTCTGGCCTCCCAATTCCTTTCCAAAACTCAGGACATTCTGGCCTCACTCTCCTCTACTCCACTCCCTCCCCAGCACTCATGCCTACCCTGACTCCTCTCTCCCCTTCCGTACTTCTCTCCTCCTTCTCACCCATAGCACCGGATGAGGTCTCTAGACCAGTACTCTATGAAATTCTCCTCCAATCAGGCGCTCCCCTGCTCCTCCAGAACCATCAAGGACAACATTGCCTCCCTTGCACCTTACATGGCTGTTTTCTTAAACCCTTCCTTTGCCACTGGCTCCATCCCTCTACCACTCAAGCACTCCTTTGTGTATCCCCTCCTTAAGAAGCCCTCTTCTGACCCCTCCTGCCCTGCTAATTACCATCCTATCTCCACTGCCCCCTTCCTTGGCAAACTCCTGGAGAAGCTGGCCATCTCCCAACTGACCCAACACACCAAATCTGTTGGCTATCTCCACGACCACCAGTCTGGCTTTGGAGCAGCCAGAGGCACGGAAACTGCTCTACTGAACACCTGTGATGTCTTGCTCTTTAATCCTAACTATACCTCTCCTTCAGTTCTTATCCTCCTGGATCTCTCTGCCTTTCACACAGTCCATCATGCTACCCTGACAAATCGGCTCTGCAACACCATTGGCATCATGGGCCTGTCATTAGACTGGTTGACCTCCTTCCTCTCCAACCGACCTTTCCAGGTTCAACTGGGCCTGCTTCTCTCTCTTATCACACACTCCACCTGCGGTGTCCCCCAAGACTCTATCCTCTCACTGTGGCTTTTCAACATCTACCTTGCTTGTTTGGCCCACTTGATCTCTTCATTCTCTCCTCACTTTCAGTGTTATGCAGATGACACAGAGCTCTCCTTCAAGCTTGCCTCCTCTTCCTCACCTCTCATCCCTGACTGCTATTCAGTCATGGTGAGCTGCCAACGATCTCTGCTCTAATGCGAGTAAGACTGAGATAATTTCCATTGGGACCCGACTCCCACCTCCCCCCTCTGGCTGGTATTCTCCCTTTCCCTACCTTCCCCCAGAAACTCAATGTCTCCAGAGCTCTGGTCCATTCTAGGCTGGACTACTGTAACAGCCTCTTCCTCAATCTTTCAACCTCTCTCCAAACCACAAAAAGGCCTCCAGTAAAGACTTTGTGCCCAAATTGTTTCAGACCTGGTACAAATCTATCCAGCGGTTTAGACTGTGCATTCCAGCAAAAAATGAGCCGCAACTTTGATTTTATTTTTTTGTATTTTTAATAACCTTTATTGTTCAACAAATCTTCACTTTTCAACCGTGGCAATATATATATATAATTATCTAGAGAACATAGTTTATCAATCACAATAAATGACAGCTCTACACAGGTTTCATTTTTATTGACCGTCTTAAGTGGTCATACTCCATTGAAAAGTTGCGCTGAAAGTTTAAAACAAGTGCAAACAAGTAAACATTTAAGCTCAGTCACCTGCGTCAAAAAGGTAAACAGTTAAATATGTATGCTGTTATACAAAGGCTAGCTCTAAAGTAACTTATGCTAATTTATTAGACAACATACCCTAAGGGAGCTGGCAGTTTCCTCGCAACTAGGCAAAGTCAGTGGCACTTATTGCATGGATAAGGGTGCCAAATAGCTACCGTCTCACTGGCCTTCACCCCTGAAGCCACTAGAGATGAAAAAATATCTTTTAAAAAATATATATATAGCAGCGGTTACGAACTACACATACCCTAGGCTGTCTGTCGTTCTTCATAACCGCATACAGCTAGAAAAAACTATCAGGGGAACAAAATGCCTCCCTGCTTCTCCCCACTCCCCAGTCCTCACCAAGTGCCTCTCCCACTCAGTGCCGGCTCCCTGCACACCCTTGATGGCCTCCTCACCTCCTCTACCCTCTCCCATTCCCCCCATAACACACCACATGGTGTTTCCATTACGCAGTTTGATTTCAAATGTAGGCTATTCCTGGCTACAGCCGAGATGACAAAGCTTTGTGTTCCCAACTCGGTCTCTAGACCCCCCTCCAACTCCTAAATTTCACTTTGTGTCCATTGGCACCCACCTCTAGCCTAATGATATTTGCATGTATTTTGATCTGCAAATGCCTTTTTTCCTGATTTTCATTTTCCGATAGCCACTGCCATCTCTCGCATTGAGGGGGAAAAAAACTATGGCGGCCGTTTCGTTTCTAGAAACCCTCAATTCCAGCAATTTACCCGATATATAGCTATCCCCCTTCTCTGTCAAAAATGTAAAAAACTACAGCATGAAATAACCCCAAACCACAAAAAGGCCTCCAGTAAAGACTTTGTGCCCAAATTGTTTCAGACCTGGTACAAATCTATCCAGCGGTTTAGACTGTGCATTCCAGCAAAAAATGAGCCGCAACTTTGATTTTATTTTTTTGTATTTTTAATAACCTTTATTGTTCAACAAATCTTTACCAAACTTTGCAGTCTGAGAGGCCCATGCATCCCTAATTGACTTCAAAATTTCAACCAAACCCGTCACGCAAATCAAAAGTTATAAGAATTTTTCTGATTCTCCTTTACTGTAGGGCGGCGACCGCCACCCTACAATTATATATATGAGCAGACATGTGTTTCTGCTTGTATGATTTTTGATTCACAGTCTCTATGTAGTATTTATGTAGGTGGACATCTAGTGGTTGGTCCAGAGTATTACAAATTGTTTCTTCCCCCCAACCCCCAAGGTAAAAGGGCCTCAACATGGGCAGCACTGCCACACTACCACTACCCTATGTATGTAACCATGATGCTGCAGGCCTAGACGTTCTCAGACTGTTTCTTTACTGAAATGTTGCACAGCTCCTATGTGATGATGGGTGGAGACATGTGACTAAATAGATACAAGCCACAGAAAGACTTCCTGGTAACGTCACCTTCTGAGGCTTGTGGGTCTGTTTAGACTCGCATACATTGCATGGACTAGTGAATGGATGAAGGTGGTTGTCGAGCTGAAGGAACAGTGGTGAATGTGTTAAAATAGCCTGACCTACCTAGCCATATGTCCTCGATTGTGCATCTTTACCAGGGTTGTCCAACTACAGACCTAGAGGGCCGCAAACATTTTGGATTTTCTGGATATCCCTCATTAATATTCATGAGCTAAATGTGCATACAGTGACTAAATGCATGTACATTTTTTATCATGATTATTAATGAGGGATATCCTGAAAGCCGTTCAGGATTCCCAGCGCTCGAGGCTTGGAGTTGGACAAATATGGGGCCTCATTACGACCCAGGCGGTAAGTTACCGCCTGGGTCGTACCCTTACCACCATGGCGTAAACTATGTTTACGCCATGGTGGTTGGAGGATTTACCGCCCCATTCCAAGGTGAGTGGGGCGGTAAATCCCCATTTCCCATTTTACCCTTCCCCATTCCCATTTTTGCCCCATAGGGCATAATGGGAATGGGGAAAGGCGATAATTACGGCACCGTAAATTACGGTGCCGTAATTATCGCCAAGGTCCCTTTGCGGCATGCAAAAAGCAGCCGTTAAAAGCCATCCCGCAAAGGGAACCATGTAATCAGGCGTTAAGGGTCGGCGCCGTTTACGGCGCCGTAAACCCCTTAACACCTGAGTCGGAATGAGGGCCATGGTCTTCTATACAGCTGTGCTTTGCAAAGATGTGGTAGAAAAATGAAAGTTAAAATAAGGAAACAAGAGAATGTTCGTATGAAATATTTTGAATACAAAGCTTGCAAAAATACTGTTTTACTCAAGGACTAGGCCACATAATCTGGCAATGGCCTCGTTTAGTTAAAGGAATTCAGTTTAAATATTTATTCATGCTTATAAAATGGACTTGGGTGTTGGCACACAAATATCCATCTGTTCACTAGCTCATTAGCAGCCACAGACTAGTTTATGTAACCCTGTTCACTTTGCTTAATTTACAGCCCAGTACTGATGATGTTTAGGTGAATAGGCCAGACAAACTTGTATTGACAGCTTGTCTTTGGAGGCACTTGGAGGATAATTATAAAGCTAGAGGAGCCTCCTTACATTGAATTGTAACCTTCTAAATTCCTTGAGTTGCACATAGTTTTCAATGTACTAGACAACCTATGTACGATGAGACCGAGGTGGGGAATTGCTATGTTTGAAAACATCTTCAGTGTTTCCTGGTCAGCTTCCACTTTGTTACTATTGAGGTTTGCCAAAACATCACCCAAAAGAGAAGTTTAGTCATGAGTTTTTAATTCACAGAAGGTATGAACTGAACTCCAAGTAGCTTCTCTGCATATGGTGTCTAGAGGAACATTTGCAATGAAAGCAAATGTGGCACCTGCCCTTCTTGTGAAGGGAGCTTTGTGTGCCAATTTGTGATATTTCTGTGTACAACACATAATCCATTGTGCAATTATGGCCTCGTTAGTAGGTAACCCTCTTCCCCTGTGGCAAAAGAAGCAAAGAATTGACCGCTCTCAGGCAGGTGCCAAGTTCTGTGCTGTAAAATATGACAGCTGTGCAGATGTTCAGTGAATGCAAAGCCCTTTGCCTGGTGTGACCGGATTACGGAAGGAGTTGAAGTTTAATGCATTGGTTGACATGGAACGTCAATAAGCATTTCAATGAGAAAGTCCTGAAAAGGATCCTTTTTTGCGAAATGCTTATCAACAAAGAGACAGCAAAGCCCTTCTAGTTCCTGGTTTTTCTGGTGTCAGTGTATTCATGGGCATGTCTTCAACATGCCTCAGCTCAGCATTCAATGAGTACATTCCAGACATACACCCTGGCACAGCAAACACCTTTCTCCAGCCGTCCCTCTTTCAGGAAATGCGCCCCATAAAACACCATTAAGTCCCATGATAAATTTCGGTCCAATTGTACACACAGCTCCTCCACCTTTTTCTTACACATGCCTTCCATGTCTCTGGTCTATCTTCCGCCCTCATCCCAACTATGTACCTGACTTAACTCCTCCCTACCACTACTGCATTGTTCCATTGTACTCCTCCTTTGCCTCTCTGACAGGCAAAGCGCTTCAACAGTATTACCCATGGGAGGAGGAGCTATACAATGCAAGATAAAGCAGCGCTTTGTGAAAAGGACTGGCGAGGGAGAATAGGTTGTCTCAATGTCCAAAAACCTGGTCAGAGCGAGAATCTAGGAATTCCTGCCAGGGGGGACATGCGGTCCATGCAGTTGACGAGAGGGATGCACGAAGACATCATGCCCAGGAGGGATTTGAGTGTTCGGACCGATGTAACCAGCTGCTGGCACAATGCTTGGACTTTGAAAAGTATCGTTTTGACCCTTTCGGCTGACAAGGTGGCAGAGGAAGAAATGGTGTTCAGGCATCCCCCTAAAAACAGCATTTGCTGCAACAGCGCCATAGATTATTTTCTGTAATTGATAGAGAAGACCAATGAAGTAAGACGGACCTTAGTGGCTGCTGTGTGTTGCAGGCCTAGATTGATGAAAGGTGCCCTGATTAACCAGTACACAAGGTGAGGGTAGACGTGTATCCCTAAATTCCAGAGGTGCACAGCAGCCAGGGCAAGGGATTTGGTAAACACCATTGGGGCGGATGAGGCTAAATGGGAGGACTTTGAATTCCAAGTGGCGACCTGCCATCACAACGTGTAGGAATTTGCCAGAACAGTGGAATGCGGAAATAAGCATCTTCCATGTTGAGGGATGACAAATTCTACGCTGGCCATCTGGGCTGAGGATGTTTTTGCAGCGTGACAATCTAGAACAAATGGGGCTGGAGGAACTTGTTCCGATATTGCAGATCGAGGATGGCTGTGACTTTTTTGCACCGGGAAATACCAGGAGTACATTCCTCGATTCCGCTAGGAGTGCTGTACTGGTTTTAAATCTCCTTGGAAAGAAGAAAGTGCTCTTCTGAAGCAGTTGGGGGGGGGGGGGGGGGGGATTGGTGGTCTTTGAAAAAATGTGAGGGCATGGCCTTTGTAGATTAACAGAAGCATCCATTTATGTGTAGTTATTTTCTCCATTGAGGTAGGAATGAAGACAGGCGACCTCCCACTGGGGTGCTGAAGCAGGAGGCCAGTACTGTACAGGGGTCAAGCCTGCTTGCTGGCCTGTCCTTTGGGCTGAGAGGAGCGGCGACATCCATGGGCACCTCTTTAAGAGTGAGATCGGGCCTTGTATTTCTCGCCCGAGGTGCACAATGTTACCCTGTAGTAGTCATCTTTGCCAGATGTGGAGAGGTGCTGTTTCAAGCGAAAAGACTGAAACCACTGTCTCAGAGTACTCAGGGACCGAACTCTCTCTTTTGATGGATGGAAGGGCATTGTCTACCTTCTTGCAAAAAAAGTCTTCCACATCAAAGGGCATATCGACTACCTACCTTCACCAACACATCAGGTCTGAAATTCATGCCCTTCAGTGAAGCCTTGGCATCCTAGGACTGTGCTGTTGCCCATATGGAACAATTCTGTGTCAGCAATGTCAACTGCCACTGGGATGTCATGGTGCAAGGGGCAATCGCCTTCCGTGAGCAGTGCAAAAGCCTCGTCTTTTGGGAGAAATTCCAAGATGGGAACAAGCTTGAACCACAGCTCACGGTCACACCAGGCCTGCATGGCGAGTGAATTTTACAGACTGGAATGTGGTAGCCGCCTTGCAATGACTCATGCCAAAGGCATCGAGCTGGCTGCCTTACATGTCAGAAGGGATAGCACATCGCAATAAAGATTTGGTTGATTTTCTACTGGCTGCAGCAGAGACCAAAAAACGGGAATAGGGTTGGTGCATATTTCGGGCATAGTCTGGTCCCTTTATTTTTCATCAAAACAGTCTTTTTTGGTGGGGCTATGAAAGGGTTTTTTTATGGCAACGAGCCATCTTCCCAGATATCCATGATTAGGCAAGACAATTGTTTTTCTGGACTTCTCCCTTCAGGAACTCTTACTTCCTTTGTTCAGTGGGCAAGAGGACCAACATTTTGGCAACCTTCGAGATGGTGGAACAGAAAGCACCAGTTGTATCCAAGGGGAGCCCATAGGTGCAAGCTCTTCCAGTTTTCCATCTACTAGTACGAGATCATTGAACTCATCAGTACTGGAGGAATGACTAGAGGCCATGTATAGTTGTCTACCCTTGAGTTAATCAGGGTCTGCAGACGTCTCGAGGTGGTTGTTCCAGTATAGGCAAACGCTGAACGCCTGATGTGCAGAGGCCAAGGCTGGGGTGGCCTAGCAGGGGATCGGTCCTGTTGGGCAGGACAGTAGGAATTCTTGTCTGGAATTCAGACACGAGAGTTAGAAGGGTAGGTAAAATGTCCATGGAGGAGCTGGTGTCCGAAACACTGGTGGAGGGGGATGCACTGGAGGCAAGCTAGGATACTTTTTCAGAATACACCTCTTCTAGGCCCTCAAGGTCTGTGTCAATCTGCTCCAGAAATATTGGAAGTCACAGACAAGATAGTCAGGGCATAAGGTTTCAGAGTAAAAAAAGGGGCCGTTAATGCCCATGGAGCGACCTGAGCAGTTCAGGAACTGGATGGGAGGCGCTGATTGAGGGTGCGTAGACTGGGCTGCAGATGAACGATTGGTCATCTAAGTAGTCGATGGGAAGTTTCGAAGTGATCAACAATGTCATGGATGGGGTAGGCTTGGAGTGTTTTGTGGTTGTTGACAAGGACGTTATTGGAGTTAGTGGCGATTTAAGCTTCGTGGTCGACTTGGTCTTTGTCAACAATGGGGTTCGTGGATGATTCAACATGGCTCGAGGATGCGCTCGTCGAGGGCTTCGTAGACTGTAGAGTCTATGGTTTGGCCATCGAGGTGGATTATTTGTGAGACAATGGAAGTTTCTGAGGCATGGAATGCTTATCGTAGCCTGCCAGAGTACGTTTGGAATCACCCTTCGTCACCCTTTTCTCATAGGAACTTTCCTCAGGGGATCTCGGCCTCTTGGAAGAGGGCATATGCTCTGTGGGCCTGCTAGGACAAAGTGAATCACATCTCCTCATAGAAGCCGAGTCAGAGGCTACAGTTCCTTTGTCGAGTCACAGGTTTTCTGTGTCTAGCCTTGAGAGCCTTGTTAGAAAATGGAGCAGGAAACCATAATATGATCTGGGTACAATCAAAGACACTCCTTGTACCAACCCTCCACATAGATGTTTTTAAGTTTGCAGGTGGAACAAGTTTAAAAAGACTCTTCCTGGCCCTTGAATCATTCATGCTGAGCGGTATAAACTACACTAGCCTCGGCTGAACTCTAAAAAAGAAATACAGTGTAACTTATGTCACCTGTAGAGTGAGTGCAGGAACTTCTAAACTTTAGAGTAACAAAGTAAATATCTGTTATTTTCAAATGATGGTAAAAGCAAGGTAGAATGACGTTTCTTCCACAAAACATGGAATAAAGGCGACAACTTTGGCGAGGACTCCTAACTTTAAAATGTGCTTCAGAGACTCTGAAAATTGCCTCCATGGGTGATTTTAAGGGAGGCACTGCCTATTGGCCGCATGGTAAATGACCCAAAACACTGGGAGAACACTACAGTGAATGCAGCTTCTGATTTCTATGAAACTGCTTTATGTTACTGAAGATTCCCTGCCTGATAGGGAATAATCATCGGAATCTATGAATATTGCAATGCTGCAGAAGTATGGTAAATAGGTGACCAGGGCAAAGTGAACAGGGCTGATCCATATAGTTTTGCAACAAGCGACAAAGCATTTCTACTTGTTAAAGTAGCAGGCTCTTGTATTTGGGATTTCATGCCTCATGAAATATATCCATAACTTTGGGAAGGTTCAGATGACCAAAAGTTACGACTTCATGAGATAAGCTGCCACGTTCAAGGTTTGTAGATGTGGGTGTGTTATCTGGTGATTGTGCTGCTTCATGCGTTTGGAGCAGTTGGATTGGTGGCTCTACCACCATGTTAAGGTGGTGGTCGCCAGACTTGTGACCAACTGTATTCCCTTGATACTGGTGACTGTAACTAAGTATGCATAAATATTTGTTACTGTAACTGCATATCATTATTCCTGCCGTTAACAGCTTTTTGCTCCACTGTAACCAGAGTTGACTTCTCCTGTGCCGGTCAGATAGCAAAGCGAGTAGAGCGCACGCTTTGACATCCATGCAGAGCCTGCTGATGCAGGTTTGAATCCCAGCAGGGCCAAACTCAGCCTTTCATCCTTCCGAGGTCGATAAATGAGCACTGTTGGGGGCTGCCTCCGGGGCAGCCCACAGATGCTATTGGGATCACCCGATAGTATATGGACGTCGGTGGACAACCGACGTGTCTCTTTTAGGGAAGCACCCTACGGCATCCAGTGCCACCAGGCGCAGGCTACACAGTGCGGGGGTGCCACCCCCAGACTCCAGCGTTCGCGGCTCCGAGGGCACTCGGGCCGCGCCACACAAGGCCACAACCACGTGGCAGGCCCACAACCTGTATCCAAGCACACACAGACACGAGTTGCCGATTCCTGGGGCTCTGCTACTCTGCCCTCGCAGCACCAGTAGAGCCCCCTTTTATTAAACAAGCACATGAGCGTCATGACACAGTCACGGCGCTCACGTCAACAAAACAATAGACCCCCACACAACATCCCTCCTTTATTATAAACAAAAGCAAAAAAAAAAAAAAACACCGCAAACATTTGGTGCATTCCAGTCCACGCACCACCTACAGGCTACTAAAACTCAAACATTTTTGACACTGTAAAACAAACAAGTGTGTTCCAGTCCTCACACCATGGGGCCCTATGACGGGCTCCTCCAACTTAGAAAATCGCGGGATCAAACTGGCCCCCGGCATCGCATCAGGACAAGAAGAATACATTCTCTTCGTACTCCTCCTCCCCTATGTCATACAGTGCTTCTCGGGGACTCTCAGCCACCTTGGGGGTTGTTCTCCCCATCATCCCACTCCCCCCTGATGCCCCCACCATGCCGGCTGGGGCTGGAGCGAGACACACTCGTGCAAAGTGATCTCCTTTCCCGCACCTTCCATAGATCTGTCCCACCGCCGGGCAGTCCTGCGGGTGTGGAAGATCCCACCCACACTGATGACATATGGTAGCATTGGGGTCTCTCTTCGGCCAGTCTCCCCTCCTCATCACTCTTCCTCCTGGCCACCTGCCGACAGCCGCCACCTCCTCAACCTTCACTCGCGGCATGGGGACCTCCATCTTTAGGTGGTGTCTAGAGGAGTCCATGACCGAGGCTTGCACCTCCGCCAGTTCCTGGGCCCTGCCAATCTCCAATATGCGATTGAGGGTCAGCGCTGGATCCCTCAGAACCTGCCTGCGCAGTTTGGTGTAGCTGCAGCCATAGATAATCTGCGCCCCGGATCTCGTCCTCCTCGAAATTCCCCAGGTCACAGGAGAGTGCAATTCCGCGCAGCTTCCCATGGAATGCATCGAGGCTTTCCCCTTCCTCCTGCCTCGCACACCTCATCCTGAACCGTTCATAGTCCCTGTTGACTATGGGCCTGAAATAGTCGTTCAGGACTGCGATGGCTGCATCGTAAGACTGATCTCTGGGCGCTAATGTCTTGAACAGCCGCTGGGCGGCTAGCCCGGCCGAGTACAGGAGTGTCAGGCGCTTTGCTGCGTCTTTGATTTCCATGGCCTCAAAGTACAGCTCCAGGTTTTCCACCCATGCTGTCCACCGGGGTCCCAGACTTGGAGGTGCACCCAGGACATCGAAGTTGGGTATTGGTGCCAGCTGACCCCGACATATGCCCTCGTCATCCACCATGCTGACTGCAGTTGGGAATGCCGGATGCCGTCACCGGTGTGGATATATGCCTGCTGTTATTGGACTTCAGGTATCTTGATCCTTGGTGGGGAGCACCTTTGACGGCACCCAGATGCACCCAGGACTGCACTCCTCCTTCTGGGCCCGCTGCTGATGCACCACAGGGTGTCCTCACTGCACTGTTCACCACCCTGGATGCCCCCGTTCTTCCTGCCCAGGGGCGCAGTAGCACTCCAGATGGAGCCGCAACACCCAGGGCTTGGCACAAATGCAGCTTGTGGAGGGGCAATGTCCGTTCCCTGGGCTGTTCCAAGTTCTCTCCCTCCCCAGGGCAGCCCAACCAGTCACAATGCCCACACTTGAAAACGTTTTTTTTTCCTGCGGGCCCATATATGGAGGGGCTTTCCTTTACTTTCGGTGGGGCCGTTCACCACGGCAGCCCGGGCGTGGGGATCCCCCTTTTAGACTCTGCAGGTGAAGCAGGGACCTGACCCCGCCCCCTTCCTTTATGTGCGGGGCTCACCGGCAGGCCACACCCCTTCCCGCTCTTCTTGTTGGCGCCTGGGGGAAGAAAACAGGCCTTCAGATGAGGCCCGCAAGCGAGTTGTGGGCTGGAGCTCCAAGCCACGCCCCCTTACTCAGTCCGCGGTCTGGGCCCCCTCCAGCTCCCGCCACTGGCACCAGGCGACCGGCGCAGGAGGACCGCAACAGGTCCCGGGGCCACCCGCAATCTTGCGGCCACCACGTCCCTCTCCTACACGACCGATTGCGGCCGTGTGCGCGGGTCCATTTTTACCACCCACCACCAGATGGCGGGCGCGACCTTCGTCGCCAGTGTTGGGGGCTAGCTCCGGTCTCCGGGGCAGCCCAGAGATGCTATCGGGATCACCAGATAGCATAGGCACGTCGGTGGACAACCGACGTGTCTCTTGTAGGGAAGTACCCTACGGCGTCCGTTGCCACCGGGCGCAGGCTACACAGTGCGGGGGTGCCACCCCCAGACTCCAGCGGTCGCGGCTCCGAGGGCACTCGGGCTGTGTCGCACACAAGGCCACGACCACGTGGCAGGCCCACAACCCGTATCCAAGCACACACACACAGACACGAGTTGCCGCTTCCTGGGGCTCTGCTGCTCTGCCCTCACAGCGCTAGCACAGCCCCTTTTATTAAACAAGCACGTGAGCGTCATGACACAGTCACGGCGCTCACGTCAACAAAACACTAGACCCCCACACAACAAGCACCACACACCGTGGGAAATAAGCAGCGCTCAGATACCCGAGGGTTCGTAGCGCTATATAAACGCACAAACAAACCAACCTGTAACAGCGTCACGATGCCTCAGGGCTGCTGTGCGCTATACACATTTAAATAAACTCAATGTTGCCTTCTGTTGAAACACTTTGTCTACTATCCAGTGAAAAGAGAGGGTCAGTGGGGGGAGTATAAGCAAATCTCCCTTCTCACTTAATTCATAGTGCATTTCCTAGAGACCCTGTCTGTGGGTATCTGGATGCAAAGGTTGGACCTTTTCTGTTGTCTTTTTCACAAATAAATGTACATTTGCGAATCCCCAACTGTTGGAAATCTGTCCGAATGCATTCATGTTTAGCTACCAATCGTGTTCTTGCGTGTCTGACGCGTTTAGGGTGTCCACTGGACAGTTTTGTATTCCCATTACGTCTTCTGATTCTGGCACATCCCATGGCGGATGTGCACGTGCCAGATTCTTTGGGCACGCTTTGACCAATTTGGAGTGCGAGTTCTGCTTTGTTTGTTTCTTTAAAACACAGCGGTAGTGTTGCCCATCTCGAGCAGTACGCTCTTGTGATGTATTTGCTTTTGAAAACAGAGTCTGTACTGCATTGCTATTAGTACACTAATACGGAGTTCTTGGCGGTTGTAGCCACCTATTTCCTTAGACAACTACAGACCGACGATGATCTCTTCAGCCAACCAAGAGAGGATGATGATCTCCTCAGCCAACCGGACGATGATTTCCTCAGCCAACCAAGAGACGGACGATGATCTCCTCAGCCAGATCAGCCAACCAAGAGACGGACGATGATCTCCTCAGCCAACCAAGAGACTGACGATGATCCCCTCAGACCAGAAATGCATCTGTTTTAATGGTCGCTAGCACTGGCGGGAACACAAATGGGCGGCCGTTGGATCAGCCAATGAAAACGGATTTGTGCTGCAATGCCTGCAACCTCCCTTGATGGACAGTCGATTGCCAAGTCAGTGTTTATCTGAGCTGCCAGGAATTGGTATCAGCTTGGCAGAAGGGTAGACATTTTAAGGGAGAAGCCTGGTGGATTGCAACCGTTTATATTCTGTGTTCTTTTGACACTATTCAGACCTGTGCCTTGTTATGAGCAAGTTGTCCATGTAGGGATGAATTTGAAAAAATAGATGCACAGCCACTGCAGCCTGCACCTTTGTTAATACATGCCATCCCAAAAGGAAGCCCTTTGTAGCGCCCCACAGCCCTCATAAAAGCACAGAGAACATTGAAGCATGTGGAACATGAAAATATAAAAGTATGCATCTTTCTTGTCCAACATGGCCAGCAAGTGTCCCTGCATTGCAAGCACCCTTTGGAGAGTGTTCATGCAGAATTTTTGAAGCTTTACAAATTTGTTTGCTTGCCTGAAGTCTTGAATTGAGTACATTTGTATTTTGTATTTATTTATTTGTATTGCGCACCTTGCCCTGGGGCATCACAGGGAGGGGGTGGGGGGAGGAGGTTGTTCCTGGCAGATGACAATTACTCTAATTACTTCAATTTATCTTTTCTGCATCTAGATGCAAATTTAACCTGGCAATAGAAGTAGGAAATAAATTGATATAAATCGTACAGACCATCATACATGCTAGTTATTACATTAATTTCTTGAAAAAGATAACTTTCTTTCCCAAAACGTTTTTGGGGACGAAACCTCAAATAGTACAGCATAGTGATAAAACAGCCATTTTCTGTAGTCACCAAAATGCAACAATTGGCCGTCATACAGGATTTACCTTTCACCGAAAACCCTCTTCCTAACGCACCTCATGCCACAAACATTTCCGTTTCCAGCATTTTATCCATTTCAGTTTTCTGTTCTCACCCCTTTGCTGCCATTTTTGCCACATATACAGCATCGGCAGTGTCCATAACTATTTTCTCAAACGCCCTCCCACAAATCTGCATCCCACGACATTCAACTGCCTGATGTCTAAAACGCCACTTTCTTTTCCATTTCACTTTATTTCTTTATTTTAATAAATGGATCCAGTATTCATTAATTTTTTTTATACATTGGTGCTGTATTTAATATATTGCTGAAGTATTCATTATTTCCTGTATTAATTTTATTTCAGAACTAATGGACTAAATCGTTAACAAATTAATTTCCAACATGGCCACCAAACACCATCTGTTATATAAACAAAATCAACGGTCTAGTTTTTGCCATAATGTACAAGGCAGCCATTTTAGGTACGTGTTCGGCATCACATCAACCCTCACTGTATTTTGCCACAACCAGTCCGTCACACCATCCCTATGAGTATCCTGGGAAAGACACCAGCGATACAAATGGCAATAAACTGCATCAGTTATTTGCCGGTCCCCACATTTCTGTGCCTGAGCAAAGCGCACCCAGCTTGGGGTTTATTGTGTAAAGACAATAACAAGTGCAAAAAACACAAACTAATGATAGTCAAAGAACCAGAATAGTATAGTAAATGCAGCAAAGACAAAGGGTGATATATGTATATACATATATATCTTTTTAAAAGATTTGATGCAAATCAAGTAGAGTTCAATGTTGCACACTTTAGTTATAAGAGTGCTTATGAATAAATGATAATGACAGTCAGTTCATGAATCAATCTTGGTGTAGTGGCTGCATCAAAGCAGATATACACCTTGGCGGCTAACAAATATATCACCTTCTTCAGGACCATAAGACCCTGTTAATGACAGAATAAAGGGATATTTCTAACTAATATAGTTTGAGGTCACATTAAAGCCAGGGTCAAAACAAGGCAAAAAGCTCACCAATAGTTTAAGTCTTGGATACCCAAAAGTTGACAAACTGGTGACCCTATTATTCTTGTTATCCTGAATTATTACTTGGCCCCAAGCAGAAAAGTATACCTATTTGGTAGGGTTGTACCGAACAGCTATTCAGCCAAATACTTTCTGCAACAGTGACTCAAAGCCGAAGTCCATTTTCTAGGATTAGCTTTCTTTTACCCATTTGTGAGATTACTGCTAGGAAAGATGTCTTAATTGTGGGTAATTCTCTTTCCATGTGGCAACCCCTAAACTTTTTGCTGTTGTTTTCACCATGATCTAGACTTTGCCAGAGAAGTGCAGCCTTCTGCCGCACTCCTCTGGGCTTTCGCTCCATTCTTACAGGGAAACTGACATGCCCTTAAGACAGTCAGTACCGGGAAATGTTGTTTTCCGTAGTTCTTTTATCATGTTTTCGCGCAACATGACACAAGAGGGCACTGTAAGCTAAGTTACTGCTCTCTTGGGTCTCTAGTCTTCTACAGGCCCTAGACACACTCTTTGGATTGTTAACGAACAGTGCAAGTGAATCACGGACAGGACTGGTGGCAGCGATCGTTTCTTTGTGTTTTGAGCTCCTTTTGGCGGTTTAAGCGCGTTTTTTGCGCTTAGCCCAAAATGGTGGCCTGGTTTCCAAAATGGCCAGACCACGAGGCTCTTTGTCCTGCCCGCTGACCGTCTTGCCCCCTTCACCTTCCCCAGGTCAAGCCGACCCAGGGCCGTCCTTATTTGGGCATGTACTTTCCCGCGAAACACAGATGCTTTCGCGGGCTTCTACAGGCCTTGTGTGTGCCTCCAGGATGTGGGCTAGGATGTCTGGTCCCAATACACATGCTGGGTGCCAGAGTATCTAGTGTGTCGTGAATGCCTGGGACCACCGTGGTCCATGATAGGTCCATGTATGGTGTGAGTGTTTTGTGAGCAGATCTCCCATTGGGTCCTCTCTGTTTTGACGCGAACGGAACCATCGATAAGAGGAGGCTGGAAACACCACTACCATGTCGATCTCCTGAGTTCTCGCGAACAAAGAGATACAGGAGGCAAGTATCCTGCAACTACGAGGCTGAACCGAGGAATCGCTGGTGACCCGCTGAAGGACTGCTCCTCTGCACTGCTGTCGCTTTGTGAAACCCTTTCTACCTCTGATCGAACGAGAAGGCCTGTACTGGTACTTCGACCCTTTGGAATAGTGGGAACAACTATTCTCGGCATCTTCACCATCTACTGCACGTAAGCCTTCAGAAGTGTCTCTGGGCCATCCAGTGGACTGACCAGCCTACCCAGGAGTCTTGCTCTGTAACCACCGTCAGGTTGCTGCTGTATTAAGAGTCCTTGCCACTCTCACACGATTCATACACTTGGCATTCCCAGGTCTGAAGTGAGAAGTGTACATTGGGCTGAAATACACACAGCTGCTCGTTGCGCTGCTGTGGTAACAATCTGTGCGGGTTCACTACGTTGACATCCTCAACTCTAACTTCTGCTGCCACGGAATCTACATGACGCCGAGACGTCCCCTGCTCGTATCTGAACCTGCCAGCACTGAAACTGACACGGAGAAGCCTGGGTCTGCCTGCATCGGGGACCGGTGAGTAGCAACGCTAGGAACTGGTCGCTCTACCTCGCTGTGTTAAACAGCATAACTTTTTCGCACTTGCGCTCTGCTTCTGCCTGCAAGTGGAGGCCGCACTTGAGTAGCGGAGATCTGTTCGCCCTCCTTTGTTCACCACTCTGAACTGCCTGACGTCCTTGAAGAGACTCCTCTTGGCCCATCGGCACCATTGTGTGCAGGTACTTTTGAGCACAAGGCTCCACTCTTCGTAGGGCTTGGACTTCCATTTAGTTAGGTGGCCTCGGAAGGCGAACTGGGTCTAAACGATTACTTGCACTGCCTGTTTTCCTCCCCTTCTAGGTGGTCTGCATATTTTGTGCTTCTAACTCTTTAGACCCTTCGGTTATTGTATATATATTATACTTGATTGTGATGTGTTGGTTTACTTGAGTTTTATTGTGATTTCTTGCTACGGTCAATGTTACAAAGGCCTTGTAATAAATGTGTCTATATTTTTAATATAACACCGGCTTGGAGTAATTTGTAAGTGTCCTTGCTTTGTGTGCTCATTGCGGGCTTTCAGCCACCCTCACCCCTCTTGAGACCTAGTCTTGACCGCCGCGATCGCTACCTTGATTGGTCTGGCTTGTCCAGAGGTTACCCTTTTCCAAGAAACTAGGCTGGCCTTCTGAACCTCTGCCCCTCCAGGACAGAGTTCAGAAATCCATCTTAACAATTACAGCTAATCATAGAAAGTGGGACACTTCAAAAGAGGCTGCAGAAGTCAAATAAACTGGTTTCTTATTGGCTGCTGCACCCTGAGCCTGCTTGAAATAGGGAGTGAGGGAAGGGACCCGTTTCCTTCCCTCACTTCTTATGCCAATGACGGATCACTAAGTAGCCATCCCCCCTCCCCTTCTCGCTCCACCCTGGCACACAAAGTGAGGCTGCTGGGGTGTTCTGATCTGGGCCCACTGGTGCAATCCCCGGGTAGATGCAGATGCGCCGCCACCGGTGCGAGGCACTTGGTGAACACCCTGGGGGCTGACCTCAGGCCAAAGGGGAGGGCCTTGAATTGGTAGTGCCGTTCCCACACCACGAAGCATAGGAATATATAGTGCTTCCTGGGAATGGGTGCGTGGAAGTAGGCTTCCTCCAAGTCCATAGATGTAAAGAAGTCTCCTTCCTCGAGTTGGCCGAGCAGGTACTGCAACGTGACCATCCTGGATTTTTGGGACTGGAGGTACTTGTTGAGACCCCGCAGGGGCCACCAGCCCCCGGTTTTCTTTTCGACCAAAATGCATCTGGATTAGTCTCCGGAGCCCCGGAGTAGTCTCGGGACCAGCTATAGCGCCCCTTTTCGTAGCATGGCCTGTACCTCCAGCAAGATTTGAGGGATGTGCTGCTCTTGCTGGGCCACCAGAGGGATCTGCAGAAACTTGTGTAGAAACTCCAGGGTATGTCCGTGGGTGAGAGCGCCCAGCACCCATCTGTCGGTGGAGATCTTCTCCCATTCGCGGATGAATCCCATCAGCCGGCCTCCCACCAGGGTGCATGGATGGGGGCCCCACCATTCTTGACCGGTTCAGTCCCACCTTGAGGGCGACAGCAGCGCTGACCACCTCCACCGTAGGCTTTGGAATGGCTTCTGTATGCCTCCTGGGTCATGGACCTGAAGGGCTGGGGGTATGAGGAGAAACCTTTCGTCGACCTGCCTGACTTTCCCTCTGGAGGCACGAAAGGAAGAGCAGTGTTGCTGGAGAGTGCCAAGGGCACGGGCTGTCTCCGTATCTGCCTTGATGGCCTGCAAGGACTCGTTGATGGCCTTCCCAAAGAGGTCATCACCATCGAAAGGCATGTCCAGTTCCCTTGCCTGGATCTCCTGGCGGAAATTGGTGGCCTTCAGCCAGCCTTGACACTGTTCCCCCATCTGCTGGAACCCTTTGTCGGCGATGTCCAGCACCACTGTGATGTCATGGTCTGAATGCACCTCTGCCTCCAGGAACTCCAGAATCGGGCCCAGCTTGTACCACAGTTCCCTGTCGTAGCTGGCCAGGATCACCAGTGCGTTGGCCCCCTTCATGGTCAATGGCACAGTGTATATAACTTTCCTCCCCATGGCATCCAACGTCTTCCACTCGCAGTCCGGAGGCACTGAGGACAACGAGGAAGAGGAAGGTTTGCCGACCTCTTCCTTGCGGTTGCCGAAACAAACAAGTCTGGCGATGGTTGTGACCGTAGACACTTGGGTGCGGACTCCGGCACATGGTGCCTTTTCTCCAGTCTATCCCGCTTGGCCGTGGCAGGATTCTTCAAGAGGGACAGGCCCTCCTCCCACACGTCTTCCTGGAGGGGAACTGTATTGATGGTCTTCCTCTTGGCCTCACGCCTGTGATACAGGAAGCCCTCCTCCTTGGTTTCCTCAGACGAAAGCTGGAAAAGCTCAGACACTTTGGTGACCATGGAATGAAACGACCCCACCTGCTGAGATCTGCCTGCCGTGACAATATTGTCCGTCCCTGTGTCCACCGGGGGAGGGCACCTGATGCAGATGTCGATACAGGGGTGTTTGATGGTGCATCCTTTTCTGGATTTCTGACACCAAGGTGTGTAGGGTCGATAGATGTCTAGGGATACATCTCTCGGCTGAGCTGGGGTGGTCGGAACACTTGACCTTGTGTGGTTGTCAAAGGCGTTGCCGCCGTCATCCTCCACGTCCAAATGGACCGTGTGCAGGGACTGCAGGTCCTCGTCGTCTGTGGACCAAACATCCATGGACTGGGGCATGGCCTGTGGCTGGGACATCATCCCCCCTACACCCCCCTTTGGCACCCTGAGGGGTCAGGGCCGGGCTCAGAGATGGCATTCTTGTCTCTGGCGTGACAGTAGGATTTGCCACAGCACCCACTGAGGCCTCCTGCCTCAGAGGCAGGGACACCCGGGGCACAGTAAGGGTTACCTTCACAGGGTCAGCCCCTTTGGCCTTTGAGAGAGCAGCCGCCACTAGCTCAATCATTGAAGATGTCTCCTGCACCGCATGGGACTTCTTGGGCAGGCCTGCGACCTTTTCCTCCGTCCTGGGCTTTTCTGGCTTCTCCCGCAGCTTAGCCGAGTTGGAAGATTTCCTCTTTGAGGTGCTTGATGGCTGGCTGGCGATGGAGGTGGATGGTGCGATTGTGACTTGCCCATCGCGGGACCCAGCTTGCGCGGTGACCCCGAGGGGATCAGACTTGCAGTGCTTGGCCTGTACTTGGGGCCCCCACAGATGATGTGCCCTCAAAGGACTTAGAAGCCCGCTTCTCGGACCGGCCGGTCCAGGGTGAGGTATGACCCTTGCTTGGGGTAAGGGGGCAGAGGCCTTGGCAATTAGTCACACCGCCAGTCCACAGTGTCGGTCCTTCATCGTTTTCTTGGAGAAGCTGGTGCAGATCTCGCACACTCCTTTGTGGTCCAGATGAAGACAGAGGCACTGAGGGTGTTTGTCCTCCACAAACACGTTCTGTAGTCCGCATCTGGTGCAGAGCTTGTAGAGGGATCTTACTTCCTTCTCCACTGTCATGGCCAGAGGTGTGGAGTGGGCCTGATGGCCGTCTGGAAACTTCCAAGAAACTTTGACGATTCTTGCCCTTGAGGGGTGCTGAAATTCACCAGCAAATGGATCCCCGCTGTCGACAGATGGAGAGAAGAGCACATGCTCTTTTTTGACAAAAATAAAAACCTTTTCCGTGGAAAAACAAAAAAAGTAGTTCACGCAGCAAAACTCGGGTTCTCCCAACACTTGAACGTGTGGTAAAATCTTAAGATGGCTGCCAGAGGGTCTTAGGGAGAGGACTGTCATTGGCCAGTGGGCAGTATGACCCAGAGTACAATGATTGGTTTAGAGGAGAAATGCAGTTTGTAAGTGTTCTTTTTCAGAAGATTCCCGGCCAGACGATGGGGAATATTCATGAGCATGTAAATCCATGCCAGACCCCATGCTGGAGAAGATCAGCATTCCACCATGTAGCATGTGGGCCTTCTTGTTCAGCAGACCACAGCTGGTGTGAGTCAATCAATCAGTTCCTTAGATACTGAACGCACGATCTGCGAGTAAGCTTCTGCTCTCTAAAACTTAAGGCCTGCTGAAGTGGTGGGAAATTACCAATGTGCAAAATCCAGGGTAAGCGAAAGTTGCTTGTGTGTACTTGGCACCTCCTCATACCAGTGTGGATAGCGAGAGAGAATTCAGTGCAGCTAGAGATTTTTTCAGAAGTAGCCTTTTACCATAAAGTGTAGAGCGTCTTGTCTTTTTTTATTTATTTATTTCTTTTTTAAAATACAAGCTTCCCCATACAGGTTTCATCTATTAGTGACATAAGAGTAAACTGAACTTGGACTTCTCTTTCAGATCTGTTTTCTTTATTTTCTTTTTATCTATTTAATAAGCTTAGTGAGCTATATATGTGGCCAATTAATAAACCTGAATACTCATGCAAAAGAATAGCTCCTCATTTTTTGGGAATGAAGTGTTGTGTATTATGCTCTATAACATGTTTTGTTAAAACAAAAACAAACAAAAAACTATTTGGCTCACTATTGGCTGCAGCCGAATAGCTGGACGAACTGTTTGGTACTCAACAGAATAGTACATTCACTATTCAGTACACCACTAAAATTTGGGTCTGCATAGAAGAAACAACTATTAGAACACAAAAACCAAAGGGTGTCGCATAACTTAGTAATAGTTAAATAGGGAAAAGGGACCATTCCTCTCATGTCATGCTATGGATACTTGCATGTAGTGTATATGTGTTAAGAATACCCAATTAGGGTAGCAAACCATTTTTTAAATAGGATTTGTTAGTGTAGGATCTACAATAGCTCATGCAGGAAGATTCAAGGTAGCTCTCATGTGAGCAAAGTAAAACCTTATATTCCCCTAAATAGTACTGGGATGAAAAAGAACAATTGTGACATCTTAAAGAAATGTACTGAGACGAAGATGATGCAGAGAGCAGAAGAGCACCCTGAGGAAACAACATTAGGTAGACAAGCCTATTCAATCTAGCCAAACACGGCATTGGAATAAAAAGGAAAGAAGGACTTGCCACTGAAACCAGCCCTCCCTGGGGGAGTCATGAGGAAAGGCACCATGTATGCAGGAGATGTGGAAAAAGCCGGGATGACCAGGTGGAAGCTGAGCGCTCCAGGGCCAGACCTGAGACTGCTAAAGGACAGCAGGCTGGTGGACACAGGCGACAGGCAGTCCCAAGGCTTAGAAAGCACAAAGGCTTCCAGAAGGACGGTTAGTGCTGCGGAGCCGCTGCAGACCAAAATAACGCCCCCAAGCACCACGAGTCCCGCGGCCAATGGAGAAGGCTGGAAGAAGGTGGTTACCCTTGCGAACCATAAAAACAGGTACCCAGAGGGGTAGAAATACTAGGAACCAGAGGAGGTGGTGGCAAGCAGAGAGAGAGGGGGGGGGGATCCCCAAACCTAGGGACTGGGACCTTCAGAAGCAAAGAAGGTGGTGGCAAGTAGGAGGGGTGAGAAATACCCTGAACTAAGCAATGAAGCAATACTGAAGAAACTTTCAGATCGATGATAATATATGTTAGTGCTTGGCAGGAGAGAAAACCAAGCGTACCTGAAGAAGACGACTGGGACTGCATAACGGAAACACAACAGTTGCTCATAGTCATAGTACCTGGGAGAAAAGTGAGTGAAGTTGGCTGTGTGAGAGGTAGTACTTGGCAGGAGAAACTGTTTAAACCAGATAAGTCTGGGACTCACGCCCATTTAAGACCGATCATTTCTCCTCTTCTTAGTCATAGTACCGGAGAGAAGCGTGAACCCGGTTGGCTGTGCAAAGGAAGAGAAACGTGGGGAAGGGAGATGACCCCATGGGATTTGTGAACATTGTGGCAAAGCTAAGAGAAGGAAGATATTTAGTTGGCTCTTCAAGGAAGTGGAAAGGAAACCAGGGAAGGGGAATTTCTCCCACTGTGACTTGTGAAAATTATGAGAAGTCAAGAGAAGGAAGGCATCCTCTTGACCCTGTGGAACTTTGTTGAATGCACCTTTTGGAACTTATGAACATGGAAAAGAACTATGACCGGCAGAGAAGATAACTCCATTGCAACTTCTACTGGGTTGTTAGCGCAAGGGCTAGAGTTAGGGTTTTGACACAACTGTGAACTTCATTTTATTTTGACATCCTGGCTGACCCATTTGAGATTAATTTTGAGGCAGGGATCCCACTCTTAGCTTTGCGGCTAGTGAGTGAGGCCTTTCCCCAACCCTACTTTTCATTTGAATAAATGACTGTAGCATCAAAAATGCCACCTGTTTCGATCTCTCAATACTGAACCCTCACATTACTTAGTAACAAGCAGTGTTACTCGGAAACCAGGACCCAATCATTGACGGCAACTCTTGGAACCGAAGCACACCAGTTGCCACATACATATGATGTGCTATACAGACGTGAGATGACATGACATATGCGCATTAGGGCATCATGCTGTCATGTTAGTGACGTCGAACGTCACTGCATCATTAGAGGGGGTATGGAATAAAAACCTAAAGTTAACGCCTCACAGAGAATAAAATAAATCTTATCCAAAAAAATAGCTTGTGAATGCATTCAGAAACAGTCATACAATTTGCTGTTCATAGGGCTCCAACATATTTGATGAATATTCAAAACATCTCTTTAGATAGAATTAATAGAGATTATTTTATTACCTATAATTAAAACAACATTTTTGGATCAAATCACCTAAACACGTTACAAAATGCAAAAGTGCACCTGAGGTTAAAGTGCAAAATATTTGTAAATGAGTAAAATACAGTACAATGTTTCAACCTTACATTGGTATCAGGGAGTGTTGTAGTTATTACAAGCAAGATATTTTTGTATTCCTAAATAGATTGTGAGGTGTACAGGTACCACCTGACTTCCAGTTACTGAGTCCATGTTTCATATGATTTTGCAAACTCACCGTTTTCTCAAAGCTTAATAGAACATTCATCAACTTCCCTAGGGATTCTTCTTATCGGATATCCCTTATGTTGCTGCCACCGGATTTGATTTAAAACAATGTCGACACATAGCATTTCGCCCTTTCCCCATGTGATTCGGCCTTCCGTTGCAATCTCTATATTTTTCTTCTAGGCCTTCGTCAGGACAAATTATCTTCAATTATCTGAGATTCAAGATCCTCTCTGACCCATTCGGTATGTGTTTCTATAAAAACAAATTAAAAGTGTATATAATAAGTTGGAGCATCCTTCTGCTAAGTAGACTCAAACTACCAATATTCTGCATTTGTGAGCTCACTACTAATCTTTTCTTTGTTGTAGTTATACAGGGGCGCACAGGTAATTTCTTGTACCTGCATCACAGTCGGACAGAATCATCTGAAAACAACCATGACATTCTTAAAAACTTCATCTCTCTGTTAACAAATAGTCCCTGGCTATAGCCTTGGTCAGAAATTATACTGACCTTCCATTTGCTGTCATCGTACACAAGGTGAAACCTCATCCATCTCAAGGTATCAACAGGTATCTAACTGACCTATGGTCCCTAAAAGGAAAATTAATAAGGACCAAATCATGGGGTCCCGCCTGTTCAAAGTAACTCCCCAAAACACTTGTGTTACCCTGGAGTCATATATACATTATAAGATGTCTAATGAATGACCTGCTAAAAGAAATAGCCCACAGCGATGACCCTATTCTATTGAACTAATACTGAAAGTACTGATATAAAAAGTACAACAGCACTTGTGTACCTAACTTGCATGTCCCCTACATGGCCACCGTACCTACAATGCTCCAAGTGTCATACTGGGGCATACACGTCTAAAGTATGTAGCATTTTTTCGCTCTGTGTTGGTCCAGCTGTTTAAAACAATAGGACATTCTAAAACATAGCATTCTGTTAATCTTTCCCGCACTCATAGCGGTGTGTCACGCTCTAGTGATAGCGGCATGCATCTCCCCTTTGCAGCACTGAATTGTGATCGCCCGCGGTCAAAGCAGCAATATATTCTGCCGCGGGCACGTAGTTAAAGATGTTCCGAGCGGTCACCATGGTCAGTCAAGCTCTGGGCGTGCTCGTCCGACCATCAATTATACAATATTTTTTTTCCCATAAATATCTACGTCATTAATTCTAATGTACCTGTGTTTCTCCTAGTGAATAATGAAAACTGAAAAATATTTGCGCTTCTGCAAACCAAAACATTTAGTACACATCAACGCTTTTTGTATTGGTACTAATGGAACATGGAGGTGCCATGTTGGAAAACCTCATATATTGGGACCGATGTATTTGGCATTGCACCTGGTGTCATCCTAGAGGTTATTCCGATGCCGCACCAGAGGGGCTTAGGTGGATGTTATACAACGTCAAAGCCTTGTGATTAAGATTTAAAAAGCAATATTCATAACACAATTGAAAACGCATTTGTCACATAGTAAAGAAATGTCCTCCAAATATACATAAATCTTGATCCACAAATGACCAATTTTTAGACATTTATATGGCGTTAATCCCACATTCCAGGGCTGGAACGAACTGTCTGGCAGCCCAAGTTATCGTCCAGAGCGAAGCCTTTCGTGAATTGGAACTACTTCTATGGCTCCATTTTGTAGAAGATTTTGAATTTTTTTCTAGAGCACGCCGACCCATGCACGGGTGAACTATTTTATTCACCCCCTATTGCGGTGACATAGGGAGGAATCTGGAAGGGCAGGTCATTATTGGAGGGAGCATCGCTTGAGCTTACCACCTTCAAAGTTCTCTATCCGGCAATGGTTGCCTGTACTGGGCGTGTAGGTAGGAATATAGGGATTGCCCTAACATACTTGGAAAAGTTGAACAACCTGTTTGTGGGGTTATAAGTTTGATTTCTGGGCCCATCGTGTGTGCTAGAGAAACCATGTTTGGCATAGGGTCTGCTGTCTAGTTAGCCTACGTATTTTAAGAGTGTCAAATTCCTTTTTGGCTTCATCTAGTGCCTCAACTAGTTATTGTAAAAAGGACTTCTCCACGGGTTTTATTAGCACCGCCTTAGTTTCCAGGATCAATCCTGTACAACACAGACAAGCATGGCTTTTTACTACCTGTGTTTGCAATTTGTCTGTCTAGATCCCTGATGCACACAACCATCCCTTTATTACAACTTTGAGCAATAGCTTTCACCTTAACCTGTGCATTGCCTTAGGTATGTCCTTATCCAACACTTTCAGTTAGTACCAATGGGCCTGATTGTAATGGGTCAGTAGGCCTGTTGAGTAACTAAGTAAGATATGCATAGACGCAGTCTTACATCCCATTTGGTATATGGTCCTACGCTTTCTGGTGGCATCTTGGATGTTGATGCCAGGCCCTCAACTCTTCCATGCTAAAGTACAACAAACGGATCAGGGATGGACTGTGCTTACAATCAGTCAGGATCTTTTGTCAGGGAGCAATACTTCTCGATCTTTACATTTGCACTTCTACTTGTAACCGATTTCTCCATAGTTTTCCTAATCTGTTTAGCAGATTTAAAAATGGGAATGCAATGAGCAGCCGCCAGTGGATTTTCCAAGGTATGCTACGTAAAATCTGTAGCAATGCCAAATTTGGCTGCTGTCCATTTCAGCAATGCAATATACTGGATTTGAGGTGAGTGGTTAAAGTCCTCAGAGGAATCGATAGGATAAATCAATGGGGTCTTCCTCTTTCTGTGGTTCTTGCCTTCCCCTATTTATCCTAGTCGTCTAGTACATTTTTAGTATGAATGCAATCTCTTCGATGCCTTCGGTTGAGGATGTTCTTCAAAGGATAGAGCCCTTTCGATTAGGGGTGTGATGATGTGCCTGGCCACTTAATATAATTTCTTTCTGGGTATCCTGGAGTTGTCAAGTGTTAGGAGTACTGTTGATAGGCTGAATGGTCCATTCTAAAAGATGGTGTTCCTTCTCTTTTAGCTCCTGTTTTGAAAAACGTTAACAAGGTCTTCCTCTGAGGATCTGCGGTATGTGTCAAAGTGTATGGTGGAACATGCATTGGCTATTTGCTGACAAACTGCTTGTGTCTCCTTGAGTGTGTAAACCACCTACATACAACAGGGTCGAAAGCGGTGACGCTGATCCTGCCTCTGAAGGTGGCTTAGAGCCATACACGAGACCGCTTCTTCGAAGCATAGTGATTATTGCCATGTCACCTTAGTGTGCGAGTTGGTCGAGTACAACATTCATTTTGTTAATTTTAATAATGGGAGTTTATCCACATAATGGGCTGTGTCTTCGCCATGTTTCAAAGTAGTATTGTTTTCATCTGCGTCATCTTTGCCTGCAGATTTGGAAGGCGTGGCACCATGTTTATGGGACGCATTCCAAGTGCTGCAAGCTGCAGTTGACATCTCTGGAGTCTAGTATTTTACATGCTATGCATGTTTTGGCTATGACTTTTATGGTGAACAGCCTCTTGGCCACTATGACAAGTGTTCATGGCATGGGTGTCCCTGGCATCCTCTGGTAATGCTTCCTAGGGGTCAGAACCGCCCCCTTCACCTGGGATTTTGATGACCACCTCTCAATGCCAAGTGGCCATCGTAGGTACAAAGTTTGAACTTTCGATAGGCTGCCAGCATTCTTCACTGTGAGCCTTGCTCGTTTTAGGGTTAAATCCTGTACATGCCGGGCACTTGTCCTCGATATGGTCATGAGGCAGTTATCGAAAATTCACCAGTTTCGGGTGTGTGCTGCAAACCTACTCTTACAATCAGGGCAGTACTTAAACAGAGTATTCTCTGTTTATTTTAGCCCAGACAGGCAACAGCGGAAAAGATAGTCTGAGGACTTGGATGCTTGCAGCATCCTGGTCACATGAGTATGGTAGGGATTGTATTGACGCATCGCCCATCCCAAACCTTTTTTCTTTGGCAAAAAACGTTCAATACTCGCACAACTACACACACATTAGATAATACTGTGAAAACATTTCAGATTGATTATGCCAATAAATCAATAGATGAGTCTCACTCCAACATGAGATGCAGGTTTTGGCAACTAAAGCCAGCATCATTTTGAAACAATGGATCATCGCAGTTCCTCAGTGTCAAAATCATGATTCTTTTCAGGTCACGTGTTTCAAAAAGTAAACTAAGGCAATTGGTCAGGTGTCACTACTGTGGACCAGGGGTCACACAGACAAAGGGATTGCCATGGTAGCAGCTGCTCCCCTCTGGCAACCACTGACGGACTTTGGGGCTGGGGACAGAATGGAAAAGAGCAGGTGAATGTTGTTGGTCCTCATGCAGTGGGACCCCTTGCCTTGCTGATGCATTTATTTGAGCCATCCGCTTGAGCACCCAAACGCAGGCACACAAGGACCTGCAATGCTTGGACTCATCATTCCTCCCACCCCAAAGTTTGGGCCATCACTGTGGTCTGAATGATTCAATGTCTACTTGATGTTTCTTCTTGGTCAGTGTCCACTCTGATGGTTACACACACTGCATACATGTTTTCTGTCAATGGGCAATCTGTCTGGCATGTACGCAGCTTCACACAGGAGCTCCTGAGAGCACGTAGGCATCCCTGTGAACCGAGCTTGCAGATGCCATTGTGCTCTATATCCCCAGCATATATTCTTGGTTTATCTGGCCTTTCACTTATGATGGTGGAAACTCAGCCATCATGGGCAATCGTGCTCACAAGCATTGTCTGTGGGGATCTGAGAACTGTATAAACAGTTTGAAGGAAGTCCTTCATGCACGGCAGGCCAGTTAAGAGACTTATGATATATGTTAAAGATTGGAGTGTGTATTTGTACTGCGCAAACAGACTTCAAGTTGCAGTAATCAATACTCAAACAGTTTTAAAGTCCCAAAACACTGTCAAGAAATATAGATGTAGCTATCCGATGTGCGACTAGTGATTTATTCTATGCACAGCCGACATGGGTTTTGACCAATCGGTCGTTCTCAAGGCAAAATATTTCTGTGGATAAATCCCTAGCTGCTCATTCGCCAAACATCTTTGGTGGAATCAGTTGATTGACTGTTGATTGACTTGTAGTATAATGGTGCCTTTTTCAATTATCAATATTCAGGGCCATCACAGTTCAAGGCTGAAGAGGCTGTTGCAATAGTCCAGCCTAGAGAGAACCAAAGCTCTGGACACAGTTAGCTTCTGGGGGAAGGAGAGGAAAGGAAGAATACCTCAGAGGAGGCGCAGCTGGTAGTGTGACTTCTTGAAGACGCCAGAGTTGTGAGGAGCGAAGGAGAGTGTGGAGTCGAAGATGACCCTGAGGTTTTTAGCCTCACGTCGGAGCAGGAAGAGGGCCAAGAGAGGCCGGCCAGAGTGACAGGAAAGGAGGGAGCAGGTGTGCCGATGAGGAGAATCTCAGTCTTACTGGCATTAAGGCAGAGATCATTGGCGGCACACCACGCCTGGAGGGCGGAAAGACAGTCGGAGATGAGAGAGGGAGAAGAGTTGGCTGAAGGTAGCCTTAAAATGAGCTGAGTGTCATCCGCATAACACTGGAAGTTGGAGCAGAGAGCGGCAATGCGGTAGGCAAGAAGTGCCAGATATTGGTTGAACAGCCAGGGAGAGAGGTTAGATCCCTGGGGAACACCACAGGTTGAGATGGAGATAGAGGAGAGGAAGGACCCAAGTTGGACCTGGGAAGTTCGCTCAGAGA